>NW_020449908.1:758497-894979 GCF_003343035.1 Apteryx rowi
GATTCTGTGCAATGTGCTCTAGGTGACCCTGCTTGAGCAGGGGGGTTGGACTAGATGATCTCCAGAGGTCCCTTCCAACCTCAGCGATTCTGTGATTCTGTGATTCTGTGTATCATGAACAAGGGTATTTGGTGTCAGAACTACTAAACATCTCAAATCACATTTGAAGCAAGTAGCTCATTTATGTTAGTTAATGTTTATGAAAAAATTTTCCAGAAAAACAACTGCAGAGCTTAGTAAATCAGAAAAATGGTTTTGAGTGTTTATGTATTAATCCATTTTTTCTGTTATGTGATAACTGATGAACATACTGCTTAAATAAAATCATCTTAAAAGCAAGGTGTCAGAAGAGTCAGTTAAAAGAAGAAAATCTGAAGATCATCCTTATTTTTTTATGTTTTATCCTCTCTCTCTCTCTTTTTTTTTCTTTTCTGACTAACTTTGATCAGAATCCAGACCGATTTTTATGTAGACCTGCTACTTGATCATCTATGCTTGGGTTTTGTTGAGTGGAGTATTTGTATACTCCAGGCTTCATCTGAGCTAGACAAAGAACAGGCACTTCTTTCTGAAAATGCGGGCTTTTTGAGACCTGTAAACCCATTTGAGAACTTGGAAACCCAGAAGTCGTGCTCTTGCCAATACCTGTCCTCTCTGCAGTCTTACACAAGAAAACCATGGAACAACACATTGTACAGCATCCAAAATCAAGGTCCACCTCCACTTGGCCTTGGTGTCTTCCTGACTTTAGTGTACCTTGCAGTAATACGGTGTCTGGGCTCCCTGAAGGAGCTGTCAACTATCATTCAACATTGCACTTGCACAATTTTGTTGAAAGCTTGCTAGTTTTTACCACTATTTTCCTTGTTACCTTTTCATAGGGGAATAAGAGTAAAGACTTCTTGCGAGATGACCCCACTCCATAGACAATTGTAACATGACTCATGCTCTTTTCACAGTGAAGCGTTCCTGTTGATCTATCCTTTCGTCATGCTAGCACTTTTACTCTCTTCTATTCACCTTTATTTTGATCTGAAACACACTCACTGCAATATCACTGCTTGTCTGGTGCAACTGCAGCTGCTGACCTGCAGCAGATGGGGTTGCTAGAGACAGGGCTCCTGCAATTTTGTGGCTTCCATCCCTGCTACTGTGGACAGTTACGAAGCGAGACTTAGCTCCAGAGACCGAGTGCTTCATGCTGGAGTTAAACTGCAAAGCTAGTATGGCACAAAGAGTGGTTACAAGCTGAACTTTGTAATTTTGATATCAACCTTGGTGAGTCAGGCTGTTAGATCATTTTTTTCTGCTCACCTACAGTGCATTTTTTGTAGGAAACAAATTCATTTTGTCTTAAATCCGAGACCTCTGGGATAATATGGATACAAGCTAAACACCGACTTTTTTTTTTCTCATATGATATCACATTCTGAAGTCCTGTTTTTGTGGTAAATTCAATACAATGCTTTGAGAAATGTGATTTCATTGAATAATCAAAAGTGCCAAGTCATGAGGCACTTGACTGAAAATGCTTCTTAAAGTGCCAACCTCTGTTTAAAAATGTTAAAAAAGTAAGGAATTAGATAAGCTAGAAAAAGGAAAGGAGTTCATAGTATTGAACAGCTTGGGGTGTATTGTACTGTAAAACAGACACAAGAAAAAGACAAATTTAAATAAATACCTCTGTAAAATATGACTGGCAGAACTTTTCACATAACAAAATAAATTTCACCCATCTCAGTGATGTTATTGCTGATAATGACTGAGGTGAGGAGTACATGTTAGGTATAAACAACAAATATACTTGAAAGAATTTTAAAGCTGTTACATGTTACAATAAAACACAGCAGCTCTTTGAACTTCTTCCATGTTAAGTCTCTCCTGCTTGTGTATAAATGTTAGAACAGTAATCGAGTTTAGGTAACACAAACGCGACTTAATTTTAAGACTGATAAATTTTTAAGGTTTTGTTTTTGCTGGCTAGTTTTGCATATATGAAATTCAAAATGACAGGGTTATCTTGTAACAGTCAGTATGCCTTGTTTTAAATATGTGAAAAAAAATTAAATTTGTTATCATATTTAGTTGCCACCTGTTATTCAAACTGGTCACAAATAATTTTGGTCTCTTGAAACTGCTGTGCAGTTTGCCCATTATACTTGCAATAGATAAGAAAAATCTCTTAAGGTGTGCGTCATGGGAAGTTTATTCAAACGAATAATATCATCATGGACTTTACAGTGAAAGTTTATATGTTCATTACTTTGTTGCACTTCATAACAAATTAGGCCATCTTTTCAGTATTTCTTTTTCCATTTTWGTTTTCTGCAACGATACACTGAGCTGTATGAATATCCTATCTGTACATTCAGCATTTTGGATATTCTTTTAGTTACTTGTTTTTTTGTTTTGTTTTTGTCTTTTAATAAACCACATCTCCTTTAGGCTGCTATTTATAATATATTAAATCCAATTTTTGTTTTGCATGTTACATTTTAAACTATATATATATAAGCTATCAAGTGAAAGCTTCTAATTCCTTCAACTTTCTCTGTTTTTAATCCTCCTGCAAAAATAGCAATTTGTTTTCTTTCTTCTAATACKTTAAAGCTGCTTGTTTAAGATCCTGCTTTCATTCTCATTCACTGCCACTGGGTTTTGTTCTCCTCTGTTTCCACCTATTTTGCCTTCCTTTTCAGGATTCTCCATGTGCCACTGCACTGTGAGTTACTCATTGCAACTTTGTCACTGGAAGAAACATTGTAAGGAGGATTGTGAAAAACAAGTTAGTCTTTGTAATGACGTGGTTGCTTTCCTCTTTCCTGTTGGAAGGGCACAAAGGGGGGCTTTTTCTGGTCAGGTAACTTGGTATAAGGATCCTATTTAGTAGACAAATGAGGATTTTCCTCATTTTCCTCTCTGCACTTTGGTCAGCATATTTTTCTGAAGAAGGCATGAGCTCAAGGTGTGATCTATTAAAAAGTGCCCCAGCTCATACTTCAGTAAAATGTCAGTGCTGTTACAGCAGATCATTTATAGCTCATGTTCCTTTACAGCAGTAGTGCATTCAACATATCTTTTCAGTTGATTTTCTAACCTGAATGCATTTCTCATGGTTTTGTTCCTTTTCATTATTGTCTGGTAACCTATAGCCTATACAGTCAGAGGCTGCAGTATAGGCTTTTTTCAGTGATGTGAACACAGATTGGTACATGGCTTATTGCATATGTGCAAGGCTGTTCAAATAATGAACTCTCTCTAGAGTTGTTTCCAGATTATATGGATAACTGCCTACACTTTGGGAATATCATTAAAAACTGGGCTTCTAAGCAACTGAGATAACTTGGAAATATTTTAAAGGCAGAGAGAAACTTTCTAAGTAACAACTTGAAGTAACAAAAAGGTGATATTTGTTTTGCGATGTTTCATATATGCATAACATAGACAAAAGGAAATTGTTTATATAGTTTACCACCATCCTTAGAGTAGTATATGACCATCTGCTGTAATAAAAAAAACAGCTATTTCCCTCTAAAATTAGAATATAGCCATAGGAATAATGAATTTTCCAGTGTCTTTGTGCCTAACCCTTATTTAACACATAGGTTTGGATTAGAACAAACACTCTCTGCCATAAGTAACATTTACCAGAAGCTACTAAAAATCTAATACACATATGCAAAAAAACCTAATGGAAAAGACATGCTGGCTGTAGCTTTCCAGAAGCACAAGTGATTATCAGTGCTGCGGCTTGAGTACTCTGTTAGAGACATATTAAACAGGCCCCATCTCCAGAAAATCTGAATTTCTAGCAAATTTCAAAGCTGAGCATTCATACTCCAAATCACTAATGACTTCTGAAAATTTAAAGCTCAGGAAAACATAACTCTGTGCATTGTAGCTGAAAATATGCCTTGCCTTTTTTTCTAAATGGGCAGGATTTAGTTTATGGATATCAAATTATAATGGTCAGAGGGAAGTAACATTAATACTATTGTTTGAAAAGTAGGATCTGCCTAAAAAAAAGATCTACACAACTTGTTCCCTCCAGAAATCCTGCTGGTAAACAGCTGATATAAAATCTTAAAATACTAGGAAAAATCTCCTTCGGATCCCAGTTTATGCATATTGGGTCAAAGCCAGCACTGAAGGCAATGGAGTTATTATTCCAGTGTTGGATTTGGCCCAGATGTCTGTCTTGTTTACACATGTGGAAACCCATTAAACTTATGGGGCTTGCAATGATATAAATGGAGGCCAAAATATGAGGCCAAAATATTGTTCTTTTTGAGCAACTCAGCTTGAACTTCATATAAAAGTTGGCTATTAAATTTATAGAGGGATATATCCCGTTCAGATGAGACTTATACTGGGGTCTATATGTTAATATATCTGGGCAGGAAATCTTAAAACTGATGCAACTCTTCTTTAATAATGTCCTAATTTTGCAGCTGGATGGATTCAAGCACGAGGCAAAATGACTGGATTAAAATCAGAAATGTGTCAGAGTTATAACATTCCCCTCTCTTACAGCTTACAAGACAGAGACATAGAAAGAATTTAGAAGAAAGTGACAGGATGCTGAAAAAAGAAGATGATGTTAGCAACAACTTTTTTTAGTTTACTTGAGAAAATAAGATTGCAAGAATGACAGTCATATAGAATTAGTTTATATTCATCAAGGTAGGGGATGATCAGAGTCTAAGCAAGAATCTGGCAGTGCAAAATGTATTAAAAAGTCAAATCCTGGAGATGTTTGTTCATGGAACAGCAGAAATACTGGATTTTTGGTCAAAGAAGAAACCAAGACTTTGACCATAATTTGCTGACATTTCACTTTAGAACTGATAATGTAAACTGTGTGATCACAATAAATACAGTGACACATGTAACAAAGCAAAATGATCATTTTTACCACTTCAAGGTATGGTTATATAATGAGGGAGAAAATAAGGAATTTCTTTGTTCAGTCTACATTGATTGTCCAAACTTTCATAATGCATGAAATAAAAATAAATATTACTCCTGCCCATCTGGAGTCTACCAGAGGTCTATTTTGGCTAAACAGGATACATTTAAGTGTCACCTGGTAATGAAAACATGTTGAAGCTTGCTCATTTGAAACAAGACCAGATGGGCTGTAAAGTGTGAATATAATCCACAGACAGAACGATATTTTTCCTTACCTTTATGCATACAAGCTTGTGAAAGATGATGGGTATCTGTGGTGAAACCTCTTTTGGTGGGAAGCACTTCCCTGCCGTGACATGTCTTTGCTGTAACTGGACTTTTATTAAAAACCTTCAATGACTTATGGGAAGTAATTCCCCTATTTTGTTCCTGGAGCTGGAACCGGTGCTGCAGAAGCCCCTGTAAGGGCATATCTTCCTCTGAGGTGGACAAGACCGATGTGACCTCAGCTGACTTGCTGGTGGGAGCATCTGCTCTCCCATCAGGGGTTCCCACAGCCTGTCCCTGCACAGACCTGGTAGTGGCCTTTCAGGAGAAAGGAAGCTGAGCACAAGAATAATTCCCCTGAAATTAAGCCGTTACAGACAAGATAATGGTGATAACAGTAGGTTTCGAGGAGATTAGGATGATGAAACTATTTATAAAGGAGTTAAGTTTCACTTCAAGTGATATTAGTAGAGAAGCCAGTACATCCGCTGCTTTTCATCTGAAACTGGAAATTTCCTCTCTGCCCCTCCCCCCTTCAGAAACATCCTTCAGGGCAAGCAGATACTCTAGCCTGGAGAAAGTTCAATCATTGCTGAATATTGTAAATATTTATATTCATGCATTGCCTGGGAATCGGTTCAAGATTAATTCTTGTCCACTGAAACACTGTAGTGCCTCGCGCTCTGGTTTAGTCATCTCCTGCTCCTGGGCTCCTTTGTGGCCTCACTACAGATGTCGGCAGGCAGCATGGAGGCTCTGGCAGATGCAGATAATGTGAACCACGCTAAAAGTTTCAGTTTTCCCTTCAACACTTTCATGCTAACAAATTGCTTTCCAGGGCAAAATATTCAGCTAACACGTTTGTTTAGTGTGGTAGTTTTCTGAGCAGTGAGAGACTCTAACACATTTGCAAATGTTTTGTTGGGTCATAGCAACATCCATATCGCCTAAGAGCACTCTGAGAATTCTTTTTTTTATTTTAAATTTTTATATATAGTGGTATTTTCACAAAAATCTCAGAAGACTGACAGCTCTGGCATTTCCTTTCCCTAGTTTAAACAGTTTCTATAAATTGCTATTTGCCCTGCATGTATACTGCAAGAATATTCTCCTCTTGTAAGATAAATCTCCTACTACAAGTATGGAAATTCTGGTTCTTCTGTGAAAAATGTTTGCATCTGGCAATAATGATTATTTGTTCTTTTCATATAATTATACCTGAATCTGAGTCATTAACTTATATGTGATTCCTAACATTTTTTTTATGCTTTCATTGATCTTTACTAATAAGATTATCTATGAGTTGTTTATATTGCAGACTTTGATGCTCCAGTCTCTGAGAAAGTACAGTAGCAGAGCTGCAAGTATAACTGGGTAAAATAGGGCATTGCTTGTGTTTTCTCCTTCACTTGCCACCTTTGATACAACAGAAAGAAACTGAAATCCTGAGTGGCGTATTCAAATTGGCTTATAATTTTAAGAATCCATTATTAAACTGGATATTCAAATATTCATTTCATTAGATAGGGCCATTCTCTCCCTTCTGCACATCACTGTGTTAGGGTTCCTTCTAGATGCCTAAGAAAACCTTCTGGTCAGTCCATGCTGTATTTTGTAATTGGCATCTATTAAACTTAGAGGGTTTTTTTTTAATGTCTTAAGTGTTTTTGAAGCATTAAGGGTTTAACACATGACTCGTTAGGGTGAATAATAAGAACTACACTGAATTCAATGGTCCTCTTACAGATCCTTTGTGCTGCAGTATCCAGTGGAACTCTGTTTCTGCCAAGATTTTTCAATAGAAAAAGAAGTAAAAAAATTTTCATTCATTTAATCACATAACCTGGATGCTTACTGTTGTGTCCTTCAGCATTTTTTTTCTCCTGAATTTCTCTCTATTTCCTATCATTTTTTATACACTAACTTCCAGTCCAAAGGATTAAAAAAAAAACAAAAAAACAGATGAACGGGCTTTTTGTTCCATTTCCTCRTTCATATTCCTTATCTCTTTTCCTTTTTTCTCTGTTGTTTTTTTCATTTTTATTTCTCTTTCAGGCTACAGCTGAACCTGAATTAAGATATTAGATATGGGTTGTATACATTCTCAAATACCGTATTATGACAACCATTCAAAATAGAGTTTAAAATTGTGTATCTGACATTTTAAAGAGCTAAGCACTCAGCTGATCCCAATGAACTCTGTAGTGTTATAGCAACAAAGAACTTGGGCCATTGTCTCAGCATAAAATGTTTGCCAGCTTAATGTTTTGTTCCTTCCTCTATTTTCAATATCAAAATCACTCAAAAAAAGATTATTAGAAGCTAATAGTTCGTATACATACATGTTTTTAATTGTGTTTTATTTCATCTGGTCATAGATATAAAAGCTAATTCTGGAGGCCTTCTCTATGAAATCTCAATTTGTAGGACAAAATAAATTGCTTGTATGCTTTATTTTAGAAAAGATAACAACCTTTTCCCTCTTCTTTTTTACAAAACAAGCAAACAATGATGTCAGAATATTTTTATTTAAAGTTCTTGCAATGTTATGATACGCTTCGGTCCTCACACCACAGCAGCCTACTGTTTACAGAGAACCTATCATTCAGAGTGGTTTCAGTTTAAATGTGGTTTCAGCACCACACTGGAGCTGGAAACCATCCTGTGCTGCGAACAAACACTGTTTGAATATAGCTTTTAGCCTGAATGTCTGCAATTACATGCCCACCTTGTATTCAGTACAATTGCAGATGGAACACAATTCCACTGCGGACTAAATTATCGGACATCAAGTATAATACATAGAGCTGCAATTCCAAAGTGGTTTCTGTTCAGAAGAACTGTGGACACTTTTTTTTCTTTTTCTTTTAAGGCAATCAATTTAAGAAAAAAATTGTAATGCTTTTAGGTATTTTAAAATACTTGTATGGGAAGTATTCAAGTTGTTAAATAAATACAGAAGTTCAGGTGTTTGTATGGTCTAAATGTCTAAAAAAATCAAAATACCATGTTAACTGGTATCATCTAACTCTAACTGAGTGTTTTTATGTGTGTGTATACACACACACACACACACACACACATATTTTTAAACTACATATAATTTAATTCAATTGGATGACACAAAAGTACAACTTTAGATTCGTTTTTAAAGCATGCATTTGAAGGCATTTATAGAGTCTCCTGTGTCTCTTTCAGCAGACACAAATCACACTAGGTAAGCTCGAACATACTACTCTAAATACACTAGTTTTGCAGTTGTGCCTTTTATGAGTTCTGCGTTTGATTGCACTCAGAAAATATAATCTTAAGGAACAGGGAAACACAGAGCTGGCTGATCTTTCCAGAAGCTCCTGGGTGGCTAATTTTCCTAGCCTGAATGGAAATAGGACTGGCTACTTCCTCTGAGGGCTCTGAACATTTGCAGTCGTATTGGAAAAAAGCCACTCCTATACTTGGGAGCGATCTCTAATCCCACTCTGTGTCTGCCTGACCATTTCTTTCTGTGACTTGCCAGCTGGGAACAATTGACCCCTATGTATAAAACAGGCCCTAAAGACAACACTAACATCCCTCTGCCTCTGGTACCATGTCACA
The DNA here is from genome assembly GCF_003343035.1 of Apteryx rowi. Classification (NCBI taxonomy): domain Eukaryota; kingdom Metazoa; phylum Chordata; class Aves; order Apterygiformes; family Apterygidae; genus Apteryx; species Apteryx rowi. The sequence goes on from NW_020449908.1 coordinate 767,273, forward strand.
ATTTCTGTTATTAACCTGTAAAAAGCAATCCTTTGAAGGTCTTTCAGACTACTTACAAACTTCCTGGCATGAACATAAAACAAACACCTCTTACTGCATTGAGAAGTCTTGAATGCACCTTCCCCATCTGCTTTCATGCTGGCTGCCAATGAATTGGTGTATTGATTTTACATCAGACTGTAACTTTGAAAGCCATTAATTGGGAAATATCTTACAGATATTAGATCAGAAATGAGTAACATCTTTTGTTATTCAAATCCAAGGACACTGGATTTACTCTGAGGATGATCGAACACGGAAACAGGTGGCCCAGAGAGTTGTGGAGTCTCCATCCTTGGAGATATTCAGCACCGAACTGGACATGCTCCTGGGCAACATGCTCTAAGTGGCCCTGCTTGAGCAGGGGAGTTGGACTGGACGATCTCCCGAGCTCCTTTCCAACCTCAACCATTCTGTGATTCTGTGATTCTGTGTTTTGTGGATTACCTTCCCTATTATTAAGAGTAATACTTTTCATAAGAGATCACTCTTGCAGAGACAAATGGAGAAAGGTTATATAAAATAAATAACTAGTGCTAAAAAATAATTTAATTACCAGATTTCTCGACTTCCATCTTTTCCCTTATTTTAACAAAAGTAAACAATTTATTAATCCAATATACTTGTAACCTAGTTTTCAAGTAGTAGTTTATTGGTGTTTATTATGCCACTCAGTTTATATTAATATGAACATTTTTATTATTTAGTATAATATGAATTCCAAAGAAGCTTCCTCATGAAGCAGCAGGGACTGAAGTGAAATCCTGCAAAAATAAATATAGTTATTTGTTACTGTTAAGCTTAGCTCCTATATGTCTTCAAGAAGGGTCCTTTTTTTCAGGAATAAAACCTTCACTATGGGCATACAGTGCCAAGAAACATCTCAGATTTTGAGTTCATTTTTATTTGGTAGGTAAGATAAAAATATAGGTATAAAATACTTCTGGTTCTGTTTGTTTAGTAATTAAAAAAAAAGAATACAAGATCTAAAGTAGTTATGCTGGTTTAAATGTAGGCTGTCTGGAAAAATTACAGTATTGATGAAAGGCATTTAATTTATAAAAGCAATACTCAGAAGCTCTTATATAATTATTAAACTTACTTCAAAATACCATTCTTAATTGAACAGTTAGTTAACAAAATAATATTTGAAGACGTAACAGACTGCAATGACACAAAATAAATTCAGACATATATTTACATTATATGAACCAATAACTACAGATGTACAAAACTACCAAATCTGATGTGGTTTGCTGACAAATTAAATGGTCTGCCAGTATACAGATGATGACTATTGTAAAGTGAATTACTACTGTTCTACCATAAATCTGTTGGTTGATATGCTAACAGACCAAATTTCTTGGCAGTGTGGTAGCACTGGAGATAGTCTGCAACAGTAAAGCAGAGAACTATATTAGTTGTATACTGTGCTTGCAGTGATTACAAATACTGATTAAGGAAAGGAGAGGACTAATGATGCAAAAACACACTAAGAAAGCATAATGTAGTTATAAAAAGGATATCTTAAAATAAGAGTATTTTATTAAAACAATACCATTCATGGTGATTTTACATTGAAATCAAAATCATATGATCTAAGATCACATGAGTATTTCCCTGTAAGATTAAAGGGATATCTTTAAAGTTTTAATTTAATTTTGGGTTATTCTGACACACTATAGAATTTTTGGTATACTGGCTTGGATGACTCACAGAGGAGTTTCTCCCTTTCTTAGGATACTATTTTAATGAAAATTTGGCCAGAAAAAGCCTATACTTTTTAGTAACACAGTTGTTGCATTACACCATTATGCTTGAAATTCACATTTTCAACTTCAGCTTACCATTTCAATCAGTTCCAGTAGGAGCCCGGGGGATTCAAAATTGTACATGGGCTTGAAAATCCAATTCTCCCATGTCTGCCCTGGCCTACTGGCTCTTTTCACCTTGTGTACTTTTTTTTTTTTTTTTACATCTGTAGAGTAAGGAGAGCAACACTGACCCGCTCTGTGAAGCAATTTCAGATAAGAATTTAAAAGAGCTACAATAAAGATAGGTGTCATTATTATTCAGAATACCGGACTATATTTAGATTTTTTTGGTATGGCCCTACTTTATTTTCATATACGGTTATGTTAATATTAACAAGTGACTGCTCAAAAGCAGCAGATCAGCAGGTAGAAGCCATTGGGTCTGAAGTCTCTACGTTTATTACTATGTGTCTCAAAGTCATTCACCCCCCCCAGCCCTTCGCTGGTGCACCTGGGTCCCCACCACGCAGTGGCTGTGCATTTGGGGCACAGCCAGAGCAGAGATCCTGGGCCGGTTTCCCCTGCTGCTCGCACGCACCAGAGCTGCCATGCAAACTAAGGTATGGAAAGTAAGCAAGACCGGCTTATTTTTTTTGTTAATCAAAAATACTTCTGAAGGCACAGTGTGCATGTCTATCATCTCACCAGTGAATACTGGTGGAGAGYGCCAGTGACTGGCAACTGATCAATGGCTTAAGCATTATGAGACATGGTTTTTGACAGATGTAAGGATTTACGCTCTAATAAAGTTAATGCTTATAAAAATTGAGATGCTCTCTGGAAGAATATCTTCATACTTGGAGGATGTTAGCAGCTCAAGTGGGAATCCTTTGGGGAGTAATTACAAGTTTGCAGTTAACAGTTTGGCGTTCATGAGCAGATTTAAAAATGCCTTCTGTTGCTTTTAAATTTGCTTAGTGATAAGCAATTCTTTCCAGCATATGTGTTCAAATGGGACTGTAATGGTGTTCTATTTTTTAAACTTAAATCTTCTTGGTTGGAACTGTTTGAAAAGTCAATAAACAAGTTAAGGAAGAGTCATAAAACACTGGAACATCAAGAAAACACTTTATTGTGGAGATTTGTTTACACTTACATCAAAGACAGGTGAAAAAGATGCAGATAAAGCAAGAATTAACTAGAACATACAACAGTTTTGAAACTGAGTATATTTGCTGTCTTTAAACTGCTGCAATTTTATTTCTGTGTCTCTATACTTCCCACTTCAGGTGTCAGAACTTTATTAAAACTGTGTCATTACAATATTTCATCCACAGCAAAACTCTACAAAAGACATGAAATCTTACMTTCTCACATAAGACATTGAAAGAGTTTAGACAGTTATTTAGCTAAATGGAGAAAAGGTGTGGTTTGGTGGTGAAAAGGGAAAAAAAACTGAAAAGCTTTTTAATCTTACAAGAAATAACAGTATTGTAAAGAAACTGAAGTAAATACCCGAAAGACTGTGCTGGGAAGACTGCAGCGCAAGGGATTATTTACTAAGGATCAGTGCTAGCTGCCTTACTGGTATGACTAATTCTCAGTAGGACTAGCCAAAGCATGGTATACAATTTAGATAACTGAACCTGCTGGCCGTTGAATTTTCCGCACATTTTTCTATAAAAGATATACTAGCTGTTTGAGTGCAGTGCCTTTAAAAATTTCTCAAAAGTATTCATTTGCTTAGTAGGCAGGAATAATAATGTAATAATGTAATATAAAATAATGGAAACAGAAAGCTTCCTCTCAAAGATAAATTATATCAGGCCTCTAAAAATCTGTAGAGAAATCCCTGTTTCTTAAAGCTGACAGACCATCAGAGAAGCTACTCAGAGAAAATCTTGCATTCCTGTTGGATTGGACCATTACTATAGTACTACTAGGAAGAACCTCTGTTACTTGTTTTGGTCTCAAAAACAGACAGACATGTAACAGAATTCTGGGAACAATTTCCATAGCACAAATAAGTAGTTTTGTAAGCAATGGAGTTAATGAAGTCTGGTTTCCCTGCCCTACATAGGAAGCTAAAGATACTTATTTCAGTTTCTTTACAATACTATTATTTCTTGTAAGATTGAAAAACTTTTCAGTGATTAACTGTAATGCAAGAAGAAGACTGCAGGATACATTCATACCCTACATAAACTATATTCTTGCTTTTGGAAGTAATTGAAATATTTAAATACTATTACAAATTGAAAGCTCAGATTGAACCTTTCCATCTCATTGGGGTATTTTCATATAGTCTTCTCTGTGTGCACTCCCTGGTGGCTAATAAAACATAAGTTCATGCTGTTGTTTTTGCATCTTTGAAGGCACCTGGAAAGTCCACTTTGAAAATCTTTCTCTGAACCAGCCTGCCACTCATGTTTATTTACCTTGCAGGAACGTAGCAGTCTTTCTGGTCTCTATTTCTGTGTGAGATTTGGATGATATTGGCCAGTGGGTTCCTGAGATGTTAGACAGATTTCATTAAGCTCATTTCCTTAGAAAGTAAGGTGCTTCTCTGACTTGCTCTCAGTTATTCTGAAGGGTATAGGTGCAGAGAAGTCTGAATGGTGCCGTCTTGACCCATATCCAGAAACAGGAAAGCATGTGACCAAAGGGTCATCACATCTCGTGAAAGTTCCCCTGAAGAAGTACGTTTCTTTTGCTTTTCTGAATGCATAATGAATAGATGGTCCTGGCACAGCTACCTGCACATATGTGAGGCACCCAGGTCTGGAGACCACACAACCTGAATGATCCTGGTGACTCACGGAGGTGGGACAAGATGGAGACACACATCTCTGTCAGCTCCAAGAGGGTACATAAGGCATATCCAAAACCTGCATGGGGTCACCAATCTGAGAAGAGCCCAGGAGAGGCAAGGAGGACGTGGCAGCTGGTGCCCCCTGTCTGCCGTGTCCTGGCAAGAGATCCCAGACTTAACATCACAGGGCCTGAGTGATGTCTGGCTCTGCCCTGGTGCTGACGGTTGGACAGGCTCTTGGACACCCCCTTTTTCCAGACAGAGAATGAGCGTATGAGTGAATGAAACCAGTTTGTTTCAGTTTTCCCTTTAAATAAAGTTTAAATAAAATCAGCTTCCCCTCTAAGGTCCCCCTTGATATTTGCTACACTTTTGATACAATATTGCACCAACTTTTCCTACAAGCACCCTTTGCTTTACCTGTATTCACTTTTTGCTGAAGGATCACCTGTAACTATGAAAACTCATTGTGGTAACTACCACAGTAATCTTTCAGCTCGTTTGGTCTGGAGCCTCAGCATAAGAAGTGAGGTTATCCGCTGTGGCTGCTTCTCACTCGTGATCTGTGGCCATAATGGGACAGGGAAGCATGTACTGTTTATTAAGCAAAAACATGAGAGAATCCTTTTTATTTTTTCCTGGGAATTGTAGCATGCTAACTCAGCTGTGTGTACATAGCCAGTTTTATTTTAAGAAGGTTGAACAGGAATAACTGAATGAATGTATTTTCAGGAGTTACTTAGTTTACATCACTGTCTTTATTACTCATAGGTGTGATTTTTTAACTTTGTTTTTTGCCCATACCCCAAAACAATGGCATATCTGGATTCTTTACAGTCAAATTGAATAATTATCTACACTCCAATAGATATTGCAGATTTTCACACTCAAGTTGAGCTAAACTTATCAATTACCTACAAGGTACTTCTCTATTTTTTAAAAAACAACAAAAGAAATCTACTACTTGTTATTTAGAATAACTGAAACACTAGCATGGACCGGCGTTTTATAGGCATTCTGGAAATTATCCCTCTGACTGATTGTAAATCTCCATCCTTTGGTTCAAAACCATGATTGTTATCTTTTGACTTTGAATGAAACATTCAGGAAGTGTTTATTGTTCATGTTAATCCATGCTGTAGCTGACTTGGCTGTTTCTGTCATCAAACTCTGTTAACAAATAATGCCATTGTTTGTAAAAAAATAAAGAAAAGATAAAGCATCACTTGTCTTATGTCCCTCTGTAATAAATGGCAATAAAGTCATTATACCATGCAATGCTATGAATCAGTTTAACAAGCAAGTTCTATTGAAACTGCTGATGATATCTGTTGTAAGGGCACAGGTCAGCTGGTATTTCTGTAAACAAGCACAGAACTCTAGTTACTGTGCCTGGCAAGGTCTTCCACGCCTCCACACTTGTTTCATTGCCCTATTTCTGAAATAAAAGGAGAGGATGCTTTTTTACTATGTCTGAAACACAGAGAATTCTTATCGTAATTTTTTATAAAGTGATGAGATAACTGAGGATAACGGACACTATGATACAGACTTCACTTCCAGTCCTGGGGGACACAAAACTCTGCTGTGGGGGAGAATGCAGGCATGTTGCAGTGGGGAAGAGAAAAGTTAGAGAATCAGATTTGACTATGAGCCCTCTGGTCCTCTTCTACTGAGCTTTCCGTTTTTCTTTTGAACCCATTATTTTATCTGCAGACAGAAGCACAGCAATGCCTAGGCTTGGATCTTGCTGCCCTGTTTTGCCTTCTGCATCTTTTCACCACGTTTCCCTTTCTATTATGCAGTTGAACATATGGTCTTCCTTCTGTACTTTCTTGGCAGTGTACCACATAGGATTGCCAGATATATCTTAAAACATGCAATGTCCCATACTGTATGGTCAAATTCCACACCCAAAATAGTCTGTATTTTTTGCAGCAGCTGGAAGCTTTTCCAGATGCCTGCACAGCTACTGAGCACACAAAGGTATATCACAGGCACTGTACCGAACTATGCATGTACGAAGTGACTCTAAATCATTTTGTGTAATTGTCAAAGTGTACACCATATGATTTCTCTCCCCATATTTCAATGTTAAGATTTTGGCAATACATATAAATTTGTAATAGAGATAAATTTATACCATATGTATAAATATATATTTATTTATGTATGTTTTCATAAATTCAGTGAATCAGAAGTGACTCCTCTTTATTTCCACCCAGACTGAAAGCTCAGAAGGTTTGCAACCTTTTTTTCTCTCTTTTGGACCCCCTTCAGTCTAAATTTTCCCTTCTCTTTCCTCAGACCATTTCAAACTGTGACTGTTCAAAAGGTGGCATGGAAAGGGAAAGGAAGAAAGCAGATTGCTTCCTGAAAGCTGCGTGGAGGAGTCAGTATCAAGGCTCCAAATGTGCTCCATCCGAGCCACAGTAACAGACTGCGCATGCACTTGTTGGCCAGCACAAATAGGGGAAACGCATGAACTAACCCTGCGCAGTAGCAGTTCCAGCCTTCTGCCAACATACAGTAACTCCTGGGAATTAGATGGTGCTGCTGAGGCCTACAACAGTTGCCAAGTCACCCATGCGAGATAGGAATCCCAATTAACAGTAATACAGCTTAGTGTATTCCCAAGTTTATTCTTTATCCTACAAAGTTTTCTGTTTGTTCAATAGACTTGCAAGAGAAAGTACTCTTGCCTGCAAAGTATTTAGTTTTCCCTGGACTTGAGATATCCCTGAGCTTTTGCAATGGTATTTGAATAATAATTGAATTTGGTTCTTCTTGCTGCTGACAAAATGTACAAAAGGATTGCACACAGGGAAAATAAGGAGAATAAAAAGGGTGTGGGAGTTTGAAAAAATGGTAACATGAGTACACTTTAGCGTAATATAAAGTGATTCCAAAGCTGATGCTTACGAATTGCAGGATTTTATGGGATTCACAGCCGAAGCAATTCTTAAAGACAAATTTGAAGGAAGATGAATGTAATGATTTTAAAACTCAAACATAAAGCCAGAATATAGAAAAAAAATGCTTGTGGGAGAAATATGTACTTGGGAATTTGTGGCTGCTTTGGTTTGTTAGCTGAAGTTCTTAGAGAACCATTGGTACTTTTGTATAAAGACCGTAGCCATACAGTAAAAGTAAGAGCTATTGCTTATTCTGCTATGTTGCTTCATTGTTATTTTGGCATTTATAGAAAAAATCCAAATCAAAGTATTTTGATAATGGATTATAAATCTGCTGTGATTAGCCAAATTAGTTTTGTCATTCTTTTCCCACTTAAAACATGATGCTGCAAGAAAGGCAAAAGGCCAGTTTTGACACTTGCTGTTACGCTCCTGTCAGGGAGGCTATAAAAAGACACATTAACATCTCTCTGATGGGGCAACATTTTACCTTTAATAGGTGGAAAACTACTGAAGTTCTCATAAATGAAAACAGATTATCTGACCTTTTTTTTTCATTTAACTGAAGGCCTAGTCAATGCATTAACCTTTCTTACAAAAGTTCATCTGGGTTTGGAGTATGATTTTTCTTGCTATTGGTTAACTGTTTTTTCTGACTATACCAGTAGAATTACAATTGCAGAACAAGTATGCTCCTTTAAATATTCGTCCTCAGATCCAGGAGGAATCTTGCTAGTATTAGTACCTCTAACTATAGAGCAAATATAATACCAGCTAGAGACAGAAGATCCAGCTCCAACTGAGCTAACCTACCCATCTGTGATACGACAGCCATGTTAGCAGAGGCTAACAGAAACTGCTCCTCAGCATGGCTAACCAAGGTGACCTGACTGTTTGGTTAACATGACCGTGATGTATCTCATCCTCGAGGTGGCTTGTGCAGGCAAGTCTACACAATACCACACTGAATCATGCAGGGGCATCCCTTGAGAGTGCTAAAGTCTTGGAGAGACAGAAGACTATCTACAGAAAGAAAAAGTCTGGATGATGTACTATCTGGATCCCTTTACAGTCCCAGGTAGTAAAAAAATTTTTCTTCCCTGCTTCCCCATATCACTTCAGTTTTGTTAGCTAACATTTTTCACTTTACTGTCTTGGGCAGGAACGACAGATGTAACCGTGCTGGAAAATGGAGCAACAAGGACTGACTCCACTGAAGAATCAGCAGGAGTCTGAGCACCCTCCTGAAAGGACTACCTGAATGATAGCACTTACTGGCTCAGCTGTCACTCAGCTGCCTGATGTACTTACACAGCCAAAACCAGCGTGTCAGACCCCAGCTGCACTATGTCAAATGGCCGCTGGGCTGGCAGAGAAGTGCGGAGCACCTTGGTACTGCAGTCCGGTGTGGGATGTCGATGCTCTCTTTGTGTACAGGTCTCAACACAGTGTCACTGCTTTGATAATAATACATCTAGTTATTATTCTTCCTCTGTTATAAATCTGTTTCTTCTTTCTTTACTTTGGTGGAAAGAAAGTGGATGTGCTTGAGAGATTCTAGAAACTTGGCAAGGCATTTACAAAGAGGAAAATACAAACAAAACAGAAGACCAGATGAAAGGATGCACAGCGGGGGAGTAAGGATTTTCAGAGCTTAACATCTTCTAGTTTCAGATCAGGCTACTGCTTGTCATCATGTTCCTTCCTGCACTATTAAACACCCAAGAGTAACATCACATTTTCAGTGTATTCCACAGAGGTCTGAGTCATGCTGCATTTGAAATCAGGTGGTCAAACTCAATGCCTTGGTGTAGAAAACATCCCAGAGCTCAAGCATTTGTTCTACTAAAGCAGTTTCAAATTAAATACATTTGAAAAAAAAATCTGCTGCAAATTTGTGAAATGCCAGCACACAGAAAAGCTGACAGCTATAGGGTTATCATCTGGGGAGCACTGACTCATAGCTTTCCCTTGCTCTGATGCTAAGGAAATTGGTCCATCTCAGCAAAGGAATTTGCTACTTGAGTTAGACTAACTCTAACTAACTAGCATTATTTGACTTAGTGTAAAGTTAGAGTGCTGGGCTGAGCAGATTATCAATGGGGCAGCAGATAGCATAAAGATCTTGTCCGACTGCTTTTTGTTAAGTGATTTACCTGTGTGCTGGAAAAGAGAAGGAAAAGGAGATAAAATTCAGTGTTGGTATTGTCTCGACTGATCTGCAGAGTTCCTAGCAGATGAATTCTGGTTTTGTGTTCCTTGGTAATGTTTTTGGGAGGAAGGAGTTGGGAGGCAGCAATCTTCAGCCTTCGTGCTAGAGCTTGTGCAGTATGAAAGCCGCATATTGCACTGTCATCCTGCAGAGCTGCCATGTGAAGGGCACATGCCCTGTAGAGTCAGATGAGCCCCCTTATCAGCTAAGCATCAGATAAGATATAAATTCAGAGAAAGATAACTCAGTCATTTTGGCCTTGCCTCTTTTTCCATGAATGATCCTATTTTATATCCCATAGATCTCCCCACTATAATTTCATTAAAGGGGAAAGATTTCTTCTGTTTTATTAAAAAGATTTAGGATGTTAGAGATTAGATATTGGCTCTTGGAGATTGTATTGAATCAAAGGCTTCTCACTTGTCTGAGGGAGGGAGGGCTTTCTTTTTCCTTTTCTAGTTTTTGTGGATTAACTGAATCAATCAGATATTATGCTGACATATGATCCAATGTACACACAGTGATGAGGTGCAGTGAGGTGAAAAAAACATGCCTAAGGCATGTGGATAATAGTATCTAAGAAAAGCACAACAGTACTGAACTGGGATATTTTCTCCATCTGCAATTTCCCTCCGTACCAGAAAGAGAGGTGAATTGTTTCTGCTCCCTTTCTGGCTACCCCTTAGAAACACAGGTAAACCAGACAGAGAAGAAGAAGAGCTGCACAGCCTGCGCATGCTCCAGGGACTGGTAAAACCCGTAAGGATTGTCAAGTAGCTGAACAGCATAGATCCCCCATGCCAGTGCTCCTGATCGTCCAGGCTGGGGATGTGTTTGGACCATGCTGTGGTGCCTTCTGGCCTGTCTACCTGGGTGTCCTTCTAGGGCCATGGGGACATCAGGGTGAGGAGGGAAGGACGGTGGGCTTCCAGGGTCAGGTGGAGCAGGCAAGGAGCCGAAAAGCCCTCTAGATCTGATGAGTTAGACCTAGTGTATTGTGGTATGGAGGCAAAAGTCCAGATAGGTGGAACAGTAAAGTATGCTGATACAGAATGATGTGATATGTCAGATCCAAGAGAAAAATATCTCCTGAGTGAGTAAATGGGCACACCATAACCCAGGAACAACATATTTCCTGAGAGAGCATTTCTGAAATGGCCAGTGCATCTTCCTCACTTAAGATAATGTGAATATGCTTTAATCCTTATACCCATTGGACTCAGATGACACAAGTGTTTTACCCAAGTGTGTGTGCTTGTGTGTCCTCTGCGCTAGCCTCAGATGGGCTACAGAGTTGACTTAATAGCCTGTGTGGAGACTGCCCCTTGCAGCTACTTGCCGTAGAGCCAGCTATGCTAAACTTTTCATCACTATTCTGGCAACAGGACCAGAGCAATTTACAATTCCCTGGAAGCTACTATAAATTGTTTCTCACTAGTCAAAGCATTAACTGTGCTGGACATCAAACGTTTGTCCCACAGTGGTCTCTAGGTTACTTTTCTCCTGCATTTTTTTACTTTAGCCTTTAGTAATAGATTTCTACTGTACTTCTTTTCAATGATGATTTTGTTACTGTTTTCCAGTATAAGACAGTAGACAGGAACAAGTTTTCAGTTATGTGACTACCACTCAAGACTGCCACACTTGCTCTGAATTTTGAAAATGGGGGTGGGAGTTTGACGTTTTTTGAAAAGGTTAATATAATTTCCTCTTGCATGTATTCTAAGTTTTTGAAAATGTATTCTTGATGTAAAATGCCAAATAGCCATTACAAATGTTAATGAATAGCTAGTGGTTGTACATACATGCTTTAATTTGGATAAAATGAAGGTTTATCATTTGTAATTATTACAGTGTATCCACACTGCTTCAAAAGGTTGTTTTAAAAAGCGAATATATCATGATGCAGAAAAACATTAGCTTGATTTAAAGTATCTCAGAAAGGTTGCATATGATCATTAACCAAATGTCTGCGCAGGGAGCAGATCTTTCATGTAGCAAAAATTCTAAATCATCTAACAAATTGCTTTAAAACAGACAGAAACATGTCTAACCAAAAATGAAAACACCACCAAATGAAATACATTAAAAAAAATTGAATTATTAGTAGATGCTTTTTATTGCAAATATTTCTTGTAGAGGGGATTTGTCTGTGCATTTTATATCACCTTATGTAACACTTTGAAAAGCCTATCTATAAATTCATAGCTTCTACCAGCCTATTCTGTGCATGTTGTATACACAAGTACTTGTTCCGCAGCAGCAGCATGAAGCTCTGAAAACAAGTGTTGCATGACCAGAATATATTTGAAGGAAGCTGGTCTCTGGGTTGCACCAGATATATTGGTGGGTAAGAGATAAACATCTCAAGCGTGATTGTAGTAGAGGTAATTTTTTTAAGTTATATTTTATCTGCAGTGCTTCCACAAGTAAACAAGTGTCTACCTAGAAAAGCTGCGCTTTCTGTATTAGAATACTTTGTACAGCATAAGCCCATCTTAAATATAGGCAAACCAAAGTAATATGATTTTACAAATTAATATTCACATTTTCTGATTCTGGCTGTCATATGATTCAATCACTAACATTTGGAAGTGCAGATGCATTAGGCTGAAATATGCATCACCTTAATATTACATTTTGAAGGTTATGACAATAAATATCTCTATTTTATATGAGGGTTAAATAGAAATAAACTTAATTTGTTTAAGAAAGTATAACATCTATCAATTCCTACTCCTCAAACAAAGATCCATCTCCTTAGAAATAGTTTAACACTTTCCTCCCAGTTAAGTATAATTAGTTTCACAGTTCTTGTTAAATATAACTGGTAATCTTCTGAATGTACCATTAAGCAGAATTTCATAATGTTGAAATGATTTAGCTACTAAAGATGAAGTTTTCTTTCTGGATAATGTATAGGATAACTGTAATAACATTTATACAGAATTTATATATATATATATGTATGTATATTTTTACCTCTCCTTCTGAGTAAACTATGCTTAATACATTTAATTGTTCAGTATGTCATTCACCAACAAGACTTAAGAGAATGTGCAAATTAACAATTATCTAATCATTCTTTGTAAAAGAAAATACAGCAGGGGGAGATGGTAGAAATCTCTTTGATAAATGCAAATATTTTTAATAATATAGCCAATTTTTTTTTTTGTATTAAATCTGTTTTGACTAGTGTTCTTTGAGCAATATTAATTGCACAATGCAAATGAGCTTGACAAGTGTTAAGATTCAGTCCACTGCCTATGATGCTCAGTAACAATGACTTCTATTGCATTCCCTTGCATTCCCCATCACTTTGTACCCATCTGCTTACCTTATACTTGGTATGTAAATGCTTGTTCAGTGTTTCTACGTCACAACTCACACTAGTGTTAAGAAACATCTCCGTTCAAATTTTCAGTGCCTGGCAAAAGCGTATAGAATAGAAATAGCACTCCAACATTCTACCACTTCAAAGCATGTTATTCAAATATCCCACTCTTAGCGAAAAGCTCTTGATTATCAGTCTTGCTGAAACTAAAGAGGAGTTAGCAATCACTATTATGGTAGAAGATACAAACTGCAATCAAACAGCAGAATACCATTGTGCTCAGCACTCTACAGACACAGAATAAATACCATGCCTGCCCTGGGGACTTTATAGCTAACTAATGTGTTCTTTTCCCTACAGCACTGAACAAGAAGAATCTATTTGCACAGGACTTTCTACAATAGAGAGAGCTTGTTAACTTAAAGCTGGATCTTTCCCTGAAGTAAAAAGATTTATAGTCTATAACTCCCTTAGCTCTCTTAGTGGCACAGAGAAAATAGTCCTTCAGGCACAATTCAGAAACTTTTATTTTATTTTTACTGTCTTCTGTCTTTTTATTTCTTAACTCTTCTTTTCCTCTTACTTTGCATCTCAATTTAATGGTCAAGATGCACTATAAGTGCATTGACAGCAAAGAGGAATGTAGTATTTCCGTTTAATTATCAGGATGTTTTATGTTTGCCATCATAAAAAAATATGAATCTAAAACTTCTATATTATGAAACTTCTATCTTCTATATTATATCTGAAGATACTCGAGCTCAGATCCACAAAGGGGATAATACATCCTGCCTTTGTAGCAGAATACACAAACCTGAGCTGGTGACCCTGGTTCTCCGCGCACAGGGGAGAGAGCAATAGCGAAGGGCGTCCCTGGAAGGCCAGGCGCCACTGGATGGCTCCAGTGCAGGGGCACAGGGAATGTGTGACGAAGGAACTGGTCTCGCTGGATGGCACCTGATCACCTCCACAGCCCCGTCAGGGAGGGCTTGTCTCCCCTGGGACGGCTTGTCTTTTTTCAGAGTCACAGGCTCCCTTGCAAAATCCTGCTTGCATTCATAATGCCATTTTTTTTCTACAGTGCAGTGGTTTAGGGCTGCTCAGATTTAAGAACTGGTGATACAAGAGTGCTGTATACTCTCCCTCTTTAAACAGTGGCGTTGTAGTCTCATAAAATTGGGATTCAAAGAGCAACACCACTTACTGCATTTCTTGCTACACTGTACTGCTTCTATGAACATTTGCCTTATTTTACTCTGTTAAAAGATAATTGGAGAGGGAGAGTTGTTTGATATCATATATAAAAGCCAAATATTTGCTGTTACTATCCAAAAAGTCAGAGTGCTGACTTTAATGCTTTCTTCAGCAAGATAATTAAGCTCATTCCTCTGAATCCCAGGCTATGAAAAGAGAAAGGCAATTCCTGCTACAGTGTTTTCTGCAGAGCTCTTTTCTACAGAGCTTCAAGGCACAAGAAGAGAACAAAAGTAAGAAAAGGTTGTGTTACCCTGTGATGGGAACAAATTGCCTCCAGGGAAGGACTTCTAGATTTCAGTCCCTGCTCCTAGAACCAGCTATGAATTTTGTGTTATTATAAAATGAATAAGCTTGCTGGCTAAAGTATAAAAACAGTGCTACAGGCTTTACTGGTGAAATACCTTCCCTTATTGGGACTCCCTCTGAGACTCTCTTGATGGATGAATTTTGCAGTATTGTTATACTGCTGATGGTGAGACTTGCATGTATGAATTTCTTCACCCCAAAGAAAACTAATACCCTCCGCCCTGAGTCTTGGGTGGCTATTAGGTTYGGGGTGGGGGGGGGCAGTGGAGGCTCATTCCTCGGCTGCTCCCTGGCACAGAAGTGCTGTTTTTTTGTGCTCTGCTCTCTCGGCAGTGAAATACTCTTAACAGGTGGGGCTCACCTAGGTCCTAAAGAAGACTGGAGTGGGGACTGAAACATTATCAGGCATTAAATAGGCACTTCTGGGAATGGGCATCTAAATAGTGAATAGGACCTTTTTGTAGGTTTGCTCGGGTTTAGGTAGTGAAATGTTATTTAAGTATTTTCTCATATCTCATACTTTAAGGATTGGATAGCTAGACTTCTAAAGCAATATTATTTATCTGGATATGTAATCTCACAGATGCATGTTGTTTGATGTTACATGCCATAAATGTCATATTTTTTTTGGTTACTGATGTATTAGTAGATCTAGATGGAAATATCACAATTCTCTTGGGTTTTAAGGCAGCGTAGTAATGTAAAAAATCATCTCTACTTACGTGCATGGACAGAAAGCTGATGGCGAGTCCATTCCTCCAGACCTGTGGTTGTAGAGAAGCAGTGAAACTCTGGGGGTTGCCATGCTAAAAGCTGAAGAGTTGGAGAAACACACATTGTATTTTAGCAGCTTGCTTGGAGTGAGAAGCCAAGGGACACAGACGCAAGGCAGCTGCCTCTTGGTGACTGAGCTAGATAGAGCGGCTCCCACTGTGTGACAGGAAAGGCCAGTACAGTTTATCCTATGTCATCTTAACCAGCTGCTCTCTAAATAAAACCATGCAAAACAGTGAGTGGATTGAGGCAATAGATCTAAGAATTCCCTTTAGCTTTAAAATAGCACAAAAATGAGAAGATGTTTGTTAAAACCTTCTAAGGCATTACTTTTGTGTACAAGACAGATACTAGTAAAGCTGGAAAAATTATTTAGTTGTTCACTTCAACATTTTCTCCAGTTATATCCAATGCAACCAAAACCAGTTGCTGACTGAGATTGTACTGGGTCAGAGAAAACAATGATGTGCCCAGTCTGGCAATATTAGTTCAATAAGAAGAAATTGGCACAAACTTGTGTGTCTTTTTGGGGAAAGAGATGGAAATTATAGTAATATTTCTATAGAAATAATGTTTTTTCACACTGTAGTCTTGTCTCACCACTAAAGCTTTTTCTTGTGAGGGCAGCAAGTAAGTGGAAGTAGTTTAATAGTGCAGGAATTCATATTTTAGCAGAAAACATTACACTGAATTTGTTTTCTTATTTTTGATGCTTATCTGGCCATATTTTCTAAATAAATAGTTCAAGAGTTCAGAAACCTAACTTATAATGTGGTTTCTGAAAATGAAACAACAATCCAAATCTGTTAGAATTTTTTTTATAGGTATTGTTTTCCCTTTGGGAGTTCCAGAAATACAAGATTTATTTGCTACTGGCTATTACTCTAGCTCTTAAAAGCTTCTTAGAGAACAGTATCAGGCAACTGGCCTGCTATGAAATATACCACAAAGAGTCCACAGACTGATATATTTACATATTTTTTCCATTAACTGATAAATGCTTTACAGTTGAGAATATATTCACATGAACTTGTAAAGAAAAAGAGAAACTACTCTCAAGAAATACTTAAAAGAGTAATTTAAACACACTTGAATTTGATTAATCTATTTAATAATATAACTGAAGATGACAGCAAACTTTTTAGGATCTGCAGCCTGTTAAAAGTCAGAGCCTCTCGTCAAACATACTTATTGCATAGCTCAGGGAATTATTTTCATGATACACAAGGTGAGACTATACCCACAAAATTAGAAACATTTTATGACAGAAGAATTGCTGCAGTGCATCTCACCCGGCTTTGGGTTCAAATTTTTCTTGTATATGACTATTGTCAAGTACATTAAAGTCAGCTGAACGACAATAAGTAAAGGTAAAAACGAGTGAATTGGAATCAAAATCTAGTTTGGTCCAAAGTGCCTGGTTTTCTAAATGCAGGTGTATGTAGCAAATTCATTAATAAAGCTGGAAGGAGGTTAGGGAAAAAAGCAAAGAAAATGAATGAAAACAAAAGTTAGGCAATATATGAACTCATAATTCTGACACCCCCCCCCAAAATCAAAGAGATGGAAAACTAAGACAAGACTAATGCAGTACATCCTGGGACTGTAGTATACAGAACAGGGTGACAGTGTATCTTTAATTTCAAGAAACAATTATATTAGAGTTAATTTTTTGTGTTCTATTGCTGCACATTTTAAATATGCAAGAAGTTCAGAGAAGAGCAGTGGCATGTGTATATGACAAAGGTGTTGATTGATGAGGAAGGATTACTAACACAAATATGCGTATCTGTGGTAGGAGATGATTAGAGAAGAGAAAGTAAAAAAACAAATATCCTGAAGAGTGTACTCAGCAAAAAAGAAAAACCTTACCTACAAATAAGAATAAAGAAATACAGAGACATAATGAGAAAATGTGACCTAACAGTCAAGAATGTCTTTCTCAAAATGATATCACTTAGACGGAAATTATATGCAAAGGAGCATTAATGTGTGTTAATGATTATTACAGTCCAGAAGTAAAAACCTGGTTCCCCTAAAGCCACTGGCATAGAGCCTATTGGCTTGACTGGAATCAAGTTTTTACCCTAATTTTTCACTGACAGAAGAATGTTCTAGATGTAGCACTCAGTTCCTATGTATAACTGCTGTGCATGTAAAGACTGCTAGTAAAATTCTGATTTTAGTCAGTATAAGTCTAGTGAAGACAATGGAATTCCTCTGAATGTGCGTTTGTGAAAATGACACTAAAATTTAGTCCTTAGTTGCTCTTCTCTTTTGTCCACTTCAGAAAATTCTATAGTGAGGCCAAATGGTGCCTCATAGCCAAGAAAACCATAAAATCCCAAAGGTTCCTGGAACAGTAACTTCACAATCAGCATTTTTATGGGCAGCATCCAGCATATGGATAACAGCATGGGGATTCTAGCAACAGTTTTGAGCAGTGCTTGTTATGCTGGCTTAACGCCTGCTTGCTAACAAGTATACGCGTCCCATGGAACACATTTCCCTGCCCTGGCACTTCAGAGACGGCTTATGGCTGTAATTAGTGGGAAACTATGCTCCCTACCTGGCTATTGTCCTCTTTCATATTTACAGTCTGAGCATATTTCATCCTATACAGCGTTGCTGTGGGACACTCTGTCTAGAGAACACTCCTCTCATACCAATATCATGCTGTTTTGTTATTAATAGGAATCTAAAAGTCTTTCTGTGTGTTTATGTGAACAGGGTAGTAGAAGTAAGAGATTCACAGGGCAAGATAAGTGTTACTACAAATCACTGAAGGCACCATGCAGGCTCCAGTGTAAAGAAAGCAGAGCAACATTTTTATCGTAAGGCCAGTACTGAGCACTGAAGAGCCTTAAGCTCTGTAATTCCAAGCAACATCGTGACTGTAACTTGCATTTAACTAAACACACTATCTGGCAATTTCTGCCACAGAGGTTCATCCCATTGGATCTGATATGCAGTCTTAAAAGCTCAACATATCTAAAACTGTCTTGGTTACTGGGGAAATAATCTGGACTGAAAACGTATTGCTATATTAGCTCTTAGCCCTGACTGCTGCTACTCTGAGCAATTTAAGAACTCTTCTGGGGCAGATTCCTTCCCAAAGGCATCTACCACTTACAAAGTAGCACACACGCATCCACCTATGTTTCTAGTAGCTAATACCTAATTGCTGACTAACAGAAGATCGTTGATCTTTAAGAAATTTTACCCCGAAAATAAGAGTAATCTTTTAGACACTGTATTTGCTTTGTACTGTAATTTTCAGGCAAAAGTTGCTTTAATATTCAGTTAGCCTTTCATGCTGTAGCCATCGTATTTGCTAATTAGACTGTCTGTCCTAGCAGCAGGCCTTTTATAACACCAGTCTGTTGTTTTTCTCATGTCACTACAATATACGTGTTGCATCATTTAGTCATGGGAACATTTTGTTCTTTGCTGTGCTTGCTAGACGCTTTACATGAACCTAAAACAGCATCTCAGGGTGTGTCTATGCTCCAGACAATAAATCAATTCATTTGGAATTGCATGCTCTTGTGGTTAGTACCTGAGTTAGTGTGTTTGGTTTTCAATTTATTTTATTCAAATTAGTTTGTGGTTATATCTACTGCACTGCTGAATAGAATTGTCTTAAACAGGGAATTTGTTTTGTATTTTTCCATGTCAATAGAAACCTTGGTTATTTACTGCCCAGAGTTCAGTGAATCAAAAGAGAACAAAAGAAAACCTGCAGTAATTTGCGGAAAGGTGTCTTGCTTCTCTCTCCAGCAGGCTGAACTTGTGGGGTGCTAACAACCCACAACCCACGAGGTGCAACAGACTGCAGAAGTTTAGAGGGCATTTTGTTTTCTACTCGTCTCAGGGCTAGACAATGTTTAATTGATTCAGCACCATTACATTCCTCTTAGAGGCTGCTATGAGAAATGAGAAGCTTTTTTAAAAAGGGCAAAGTTATGCTTATGGAACCCATTTATTTTTTAGCATTTCCAGATCATTTTCCTTCTCTGAATTTTAAAAGAATATGCTCAATATCATACCTCCTTGACTGTCAAAACAGCTATTTTTTAGGTAGAGGAGATGGCAGACAATGCACAGAAATACATGGCTGGATCTTTTGCACAGCACAAAGCTGAGTAATACCTACCCAAGGCTGGATGCTAGTTCTGCTTCCCTGCATCAGTGCTATTGCAGTGGCACGAAGAGGAATTATCCCTATATTATTTCAATCCAGAGCTCCATTTGGAAATATTTCATCTAGCTGAGTTAGATTAAGGAACGTAGTGCTGCTCTTCTGCATGTATTCCAACAGGTTCTGATACTACACAACAAAATGAACAAAAATAACTAGTTTTCTTCAAATCTCTATTCTAGTTTTAAAACAAGGGACTAAAACAAAACAAAGATAACCTAATTTAAGTCTGTAAATGAAAAAGTGTGATAGGTTAATCACCTGTTCTAACTGAACCACCAAAGGTATTTACACAGAAAGTCAGGCCAAGATCTCATATCATTCTTGTTTGATTCATATTAGACACTAACACCTTGTTAAACAACTCCATTGTTAAATAACTCCACAACTTCAATGTTAAATAACACTTTGTTATTATTTGACAGTATTCCCTGCAGAACTCATCTTCTTCCATATCTAGCCAAGTTGGTAATCTACCACAACGATTTGACCTGTGGAGCAGAACTCTTATTAGTTTCCTTAAGCCATAACTTTCCACAGTCTACATTGAAAACAACCCAGCAGACCCCTAATTCTTTTTATTTCTCATTGTCTTTTATTTTTGGTAATGATAATAAATATTAAATATTGTGATAACACATCATACAAAAGCCTAGAAGCTTTAGAGAGCTTTTGCCTGTGAGACAAGTGTAGAGCAACAAATGCAATTAAACAAGCACAACTGACTATATTGTCATCAAGTGTTTTAGAAGTTAGAATGGCTGTATATTTTAAGGTTTAGACCAGGAATCTGAAATCTATGTCCAGTTTTTGTCCTTGTTAGAACATTTCTGCTAGACCCTAGGCAGGTTGCTTGATCCTTATATACCTGATACCTAAAGCAAGGATAATAGTGCTTCCTTTCTTACACCCTTTGACTGTTTTATCTATTTAGTACTCTGGGGTTGGGGACTGTCTCTGTTTACAGAGATACTGTACTAATGGAGCATTGGTTACTTTAAGTATTTGTTAGTTTTTACTTGCTAGTTCTCCAAATGGCAGGCTGCTTTCCACAGAAACCTTGCCATCCATTGTGATCCTGAAGTGCAGATTGCTTTCTGCAAACTGCTTCCCATAAAGGCCATCTGCCTTTGTGTGGGCAACTTCAAAGCCAGCCAGAGCTCCCATTAGAAATGATAGTGGGTTTTGTTGTCTGCTGGTGCAATCACCACAAGGACAGATGGGATTCATGGAGGCCCCAAACCTGTACCCAAGGCAGCTAAATACCTTTTGAAGTGTGCTTGAAACAAAACATTGGAGACATCTAAGCTTTATCCTGGGAGCACTCAGAGCAGAAGAGTAGCAGTTTTAGCACTGAGCCTGCCAGGGGAATAGTTCCATGCCACAGTGCAGACACAGCCATAGGATCTTCCAGCTGTTAAGGTTTTGTTTTCTAATCCAAGTTTCTCCCTAAAGCTGTAAAACAACTCTGTATCCACCAGTTAAAAAAAAAAAAAGACTTGTTTTATATACAGGTGGCTTTTGAAGACAAAGATCTGATGCATCAAATAATAATAAAATGCTTCCCAAGCAAAGAAAATACACATTTTAAAAGAATTAGCAACCTCTCTGACTAAAATTAGATTTGATGAATTTCATCTATCTCATTTAAATATTCATGCTGCCATGAAATACTCAATTTTTGATTGAAAATGTGTCCCCGTCCTCCTTCCATAGCATCTTTGCCAGCATAGTTGAAGGTACAACATCTTTAAAATCCATGCTTGGATTTTAATGACTTATTTGGTTTAGAACTCTGCCATTTTTTTTTCTTTTTTACATCTAATTATATCATCCTATTATAAGAACATACTGAGAAATGTTCACATAAGCCAGCAAAAAAACAGAAACTTAATTTTTTTTTAAATCCTATTTTTAGTAATTGTAATAACCCGTTGTTAACCACTGAGAGTTATGAATCAGGCACAAAACCAGAAGGTAACTACTCTTAAAATATGTATTTTTTATGGAAATTTACCCATGAAGTTGTGTAGCACTCAAACCTGTACATAACATACAAATGACAAGGCTTTCTGGCTCTTAATGTTTTAAAATTCCATGGCTAATTTGTGTCATTTTCATTACTTCTCAGTATAAAGTCATATGTGGCTGCCCAACACTGTCACAAGCAAGTGGGAGTGTATGAAAAACTGGAGGACTGAGAACTGTGGCACCAGCATTTCCTTTCCTTTTCCTAGCCTTTTTGTGGCAGTTTGGGCTTAGAGGCAGGAAGAAAACTCACTCTCTTTGTAGGGAACATTTCAGTGACTGTTCTTTGATTAGGGCAGTTTGTTGGGGTAAAATCTCATGTTATCTCATGCAAAAGCATACAGGTCAGTCAAGACTATGAAAGTATATTTGTGGAATAATTGAGATAATTTTAATTTAACTGTTTACTTAGGAAAAATAGCATTAATGAATGTTTCTTGTCACTAGCATACTACTAAGCACTGTACAAAAATTATCTATCCTTATAAAGTCCCTTTGAAGATAGCTAAGTTTGAACACAGAGCACCGTCTCACTGTACAAAGTCCAATTACCTAAATGTTCTGCTTGGTATATTTTAATCCTTTGATTTGAATTCCCCTGAACTTTAAGGAAATGCACTTCATTAATGCAACTTTCTTAGCCAAGAATTAGGCTGATTGGAATGAAAATTTCATGTAGGCCAGTTCTCTGCGAACATTGCAAAGTCTTCCATTGTCTGTATTAATCCATTTTTAGATTGGATTCTACTGTTTTAGAGACATTCTTTACATTCCCTGATGGTGTAATATTCAAGCAGTTAAAGGAATTTTATTCATTCCAAAAGGTTGTTTAAGTACCCCTCAAAAAGAACAATTCTGTGCAATAAAAAGAAACGTTTGCCTGAATTACAAAATGATTTGGGGTTGACTTAAAAATTGAACTTTTCAGGTCACTTACTAGGAAGTTATCTGATTTGTTTTATCAGGATTTTTTTTTTTTTTCTTCCCTTAGGCTAGCTCTTTTGGATAAATTCATGTCTCTGTGATAATGGAATGAAGGAATTCAAATCTATGTTACAATAAGTTATCCATCTAACCAGTTTTAATTTCTTGAGTAGCATTTGGTTACCTGAAAGTGATATGTATTAAAATGGAGACTGAAAGTCTGAGATTTTTAGATAATATTTGCAAAGCCAAACTGAAGACAAGTTAGAAAAGGCAAAAGAGAAAAACAGTATGAGAGAGCCTGATCTCTGCTGAAAATTTTAATACTGAAGGGCAACCCATATGGATATTGTGTCAATTGTTGTTACAGCAGGAGACTCTGTTTCAAGTCTGTATTTGTAATGTCTGGCACAAGCAAAACAGTCTCGACCCGGGGAATTTCACTCAATTTAATTTATTGCCAATTAACATAAACTGAATTAATGATACAGGTACTGGGGGTGGGGTGGGGAAGAAAAGACAACCCGTTAAAAAAACACTTAGGAAAATACCTTTCTTCTGCCCTTCCTTGTCTCAGCTTCCTTCATTTTTGCTGCAGGTCACACTCAGTCTGTCCCGATGCCTTCGGTGAGGCACCGGGCGGCACAGGGGCCAGTGCGCAATGGTTTCTTTCTGCCACTCCCTGCTTCTTACGGCCCTGGCGTGGGTCGCCCACGGGCCCAGTCCCTCAGGGGTGTCCCTGCTTGGGCGAGAGTCGCCCATGGGTCACACGCCCTCAGGCGGGCTCTTGATTTGGGTACTGAGGGGAAAAAAAAGGCAATTGAAGGGAAAAGTTAAGAAAATCCCCCCCCGTCTCAAGGCCCCTCACTGCAGCCGCACATTACTCTCCACTCGCCCCAGCCCCCTCGGTGAGCTGCCGGGCAGCGCTGCAGGCCGGGTAGTGCACAGGTGTCTCCTCCTGCCACCCTTCTGTGGTCCCTCATGTATTTATTATTATTCATACTTTCCCCTCCCCCAAACGGGGGAAAACCTGCCATTTTCTCGCCGCGTGCCCCCTCCACCCCTCGCAGCCGCCCTGTCACTGCTGCCATGTTGCAGCCGTGCCTGCGCGGAGGTGCCGCGAGCTCCACGTCGGGCAGAGAAGGGGCACGTGCAGCGGCAGAGCCGGCTGGGACCGGCTGGAACCGGCACGGGGCAGCTCGCAGCCTCCAGCACAGGGCGCCTCGTGGCCCGCTGCGGAAACCCGCGGGTTGTGGGCAACACGTGTGTCTAGTGCAACAGCAGCGTAAATAACAAACGCCCTAACATGATCCTGTGATGCTGTTAGCAACAATAATCATTCATCTGGGTCTCTTCCTGCTTTATGATGCTTATATTCTGCTATAAGTGCCTCTCCCTATTAGTGCTCCGCGATTATGTTTTCATTATCTCTCACTCTCCTGCTCTGGATTCCCTCACGGAGAGGTAAGATAAAACTGAGGCAGAGAAAGAAAAGATGGATGGGTGAATGAAACTAGAGGTGATGATTTGTTTTCATTGAATATTACATGCTAAAATATTGAGTTTCCGAGGGACTAGCATTATGTAAATTCATGTAATTGCCTCAGCTGAAAAAAAGGGAAATTTCATAAATGTAAAAACATATATTTTTTAATAAATCTTCTTTTGAATTAACACAGATTTTCCAGTTCAAAAAATTAATCTATTTTTTTAAAGAAAGAATGAATGTATCTGAAAACGAACAAAATAAATTAGTATGTTCAGCTTAAAAAGAATGTTTTGGCTGACAAATTTTTTTTTCCCCTAAAATATTTCTAAAAAATGTATACTGAGGCAACTTGAATCCATCCTTCTCCAGCTGTTTTTTTTTTTTTTTTTCAGTTTTAGCTCTGTGTGGGAAACTGATATGATTCTGTGTATTTTCTCATCCTCAAGTACTGGAACCATCCTGAGGACAATAGAAACAAACAGCAAGAGTACCTAACGCTCTGTACACAATATTAAATCTGGTGGTTTCATACCATGCCCTCTCTAAAAATACTATGTGGTGGAATTATTTTCAGCCCAGATCTGCTCTGGTTTCCTACCACAAGCTAGGAAAAGAGAAGAAAGGGGAGGAATTAGTTAAAAGACATAAACAACTTAAAAATCAACTTTTGGCTTCAAATCCCAGGCTCTAGTAAGAGAGAAGCATATTAATGATGCATCACCACTTTTAATTAGATTTTTTAAAATAATAAACTGAAATTAGAGAGGAATGCCTGATTTAGCTTATCAGTGACTTCAGCTATGAAGCACAAAGTAGTGTTCAGCCATTAAAAACACTGTTTGGGATGAATATTACTGATGCCTGAATTAAAAAAAAAAGTATATGGTAGGAAACTAAATGGCTAGATGATAGCCAAAAAAAAAAAATCACCCCACATTCATTGGCCCAAGTATTGTTTAGGTTATCACTGACTGCAAAAAAGAAAAAAAAAAATTTACTGTTTCGCAAAGTTGCCCGTAGCCTGTATATTGTAATACACTTCTACAAAGCAGTAGCATGTAAGAAGGCTGGAAAGATACTGTTTTTTATTTACTCTTAGTCTGTATCACATAGTTTACACCAGAATGTATAGTTGTGTTATGAAAGAGAAAAGGGATGATGTCAGAAATTTCTGTGCCAGTGTTTAGCAGATGCATTCATGGAAGCCGATTCCTGAGGAGGACGCTGACAAGTTGGTGTCAGTGTTTCCAGGGTAAGAAAAAGGTGTCTATGTCAGCCATATAAACCATATGAAAGCCGCATGAAATGTTGTAGCTTGGCAGCTTCAGAAACCAACTTGAGGATAATATAAGTAGGAATACTGAGTACTCTAAGGAAGCAGTGTTAAGTGAAAGGCTGGATAACCCTCTTTTTGATGAAGGTGAGAAATGAGTAATCCCATGCGTTCCCTCAGTTATGCAGCTGAACTACTTTGGGGATATCAAAGTTCAGTCAGACCTCGCTGAAAACAGAGCTGCTGGTTTTATTCGCACCGCCAGTATTCATGCTAGAACATGTTCTTTTCCAATAAATGAAGAGCTGTTGCTCACCCTGATAGGATTTTGCCATATATGCACTTCAGAAAGATACTTTGCACCCTTTGAATTCCTGTCTTTTAAGTTGTACTGGACTATTAAGAGCTTCTATATAACAAGACAGGTACCTTATTGGACTGGGTTTAGAGAGAGGACATCTACAAGAACAATTCAGGAACAATTTCCATCCACTTCAAGAAATTTAGGAAGATCCTTTTTTTTTTTTTTTTCCTGTTGAAATATTGGTGTATAAAGGCAAATCTTGTTTTTTTCCTAACCTGTTCTAAACTACTCGCTCCCTGCACCACTCCCAGACAATGCACAGTATTGTAAATAGGATCAAACTGGATGACACACAATGTTATTAATAATGAAATAAGATTGGGAACTGCTAAAATGCAGAAGTCGCATACAAAGCTAGTGGCACATCAGCAAGAGAGAGACTCTTCCACTCTATCAATTAAAACAAGGTCAAGGACCCAGTAATGAATCTAGCAGGAGCATTTATCTGTGACAGAGGAATAGAAAACAAGGGAAAAATGAGCAGATTTTGGTATCTGAAGCTAAAAATAGGACATTGTGGCTTAACTAAATTTCAAGAGACTCTTCTCCTAAAAAAAAAAAAAACAACTATATATTTTAGTCATTTGACAACCACTATGGACAGCTTAACTGATTTGGAGAAATAATTACTAATGAATAAAAACTTTAAAAAGATTCGAGAAGCCACCTAGTGCCTCACTGACCTTAAATTAATGTTTCTGCTCTGTCTGATACAATGCCAAATCTATACTGAGGATTTGACAGGTCTAGTAATCTCTACTGTGATAGTAGCTGATTTTGGAATTTGACTTATTCAGCCACTTCCACTGTATTATATATAGGTTTGCAATGTGGTAGGTGGAGAGTCTTTTCTTATCTAAGATACATTTCAAATGAAACAAATGTAAAGGTTTTGATTCATGCTAATAAAAGCCACGGACTAGAAACTGATTATCTTGCTAAGAAGAGGAAAGTTTCAGGCATTTTCAAGTTTAGGCAATGGTTTAATGAAATTAAAATTGTTTTGTGCATAACAGGGAGAAAATAATCAATGATTTAAAATGGAATAAAAGTTGATTAAACTATACAATGACCATATATTATTATTGATAAAATGATATTCCCTAGGCAGCATTGGTAATGCCTCAATGCTTATAATTGAATTTATAATGCAGAGTTACTGAGTATCCACAAATTAATATTAGGTTAATGACTACAAATGCTCATCACTACAGCAAATTAAAGGTATCTCAGGTTCATGCTCTAATTCAGAGAATTCATGCTCTAATTCAGAGAGTTCTTATTTCTGGGTGATTTACCTTAGGTCATAGATGTCATCCAAATCAGAACTCTGATTTTGCATCGTTTGCTAGATTAAGGTACAAGCCTCTCTTTTGTCAAGTAGAAATACATTATCATCACATGTTCAGCCTAAAATCTGAATTACTCTAAAATTTACAGGTATCTTTAAAAAAAAAAAAAAAGTCTGCTAAAAAAAATCATATCCAGTGTGCCAGTAAGAGCTTTCTCTGCCCCATGATCTGTGAGCTGGCTAAATGAAAATATAATTAAGTATCTATTGTTAAAAATATCAGAAAATAATGAATGATTAAAAATGGAACAGAAATAGATTTTTTCATGAACCTGTTAGAGCTGATTCAGAAAATATAAGCAAGTTTCATTTTTTGTATCAATTGTATATATCTCTACCATTTGTTATCTACATTTTCATGCTGATCATTTGCAGTTATAAATAGTATCCCTGCTCCTGTTTTTAGGAGAAAAGAGTTGGTCTTGGCTCTAAAGTCAGTTACAGCTATACCTTGTTTGGAGGACAGTTTTGGTCAGTCTTCATGTCTGTAGATTGTGATGGTACTGAAAGGAAGACAGTGCYATTATTTAGAATAGGATCAAGCAAATGCAAACTTCTTCCTAACATCCATACTACCATAAAGATGCTTCTTTTTTTTAAATCCGGGTGGCTGCAAAGCATTAGTTGAATTTAACATGAGAATATTACTGATTATGCTGTCTTGTATGAAGTTCAAAGGCTGTTACTTTCCTTAAAGGTGTGTGTTTTTGCACTTTGAACAATCATTTAGGTTTGGGGCTTGTTGGGTAATACAGGCAATTTTGGACTTAAATCTATTTCAGGGCTCATGTGTACATTAACTATTTGATTATGAAAGGTAGTTTCAATTAATAGCTGGATAAAGAGACTTCGCTTCATAGGATTGCAATTATTGATGAACTGTTCTGGCAGAGCTGCATGTTAATGCATCGCCAGCTGTATTGTTCTGGACCCTGTTTACCTTCAGATGTTTGTTGCTGCCCTGTATCCAGATGTGACTACTCCTCAGCATACTGCCCATGTAGCTGCTACCTGATGTAGTTCTGTCAAAATGATCACCTTTTAAAACCAAACGAAGACATTCCTGCTATCAAAATACTTAAACTAACCTGATGAATCAGTTTGGCATAACTGGCARAAGGAGTAAACATGGGTATGTGGGTATTTTGGCAAAGCAATAGAACCACCTTTTATATAAGAGGAGAACAAGGATAACAAGAGCCTAGGAAAATAATCTCCTAATCCAGCTCAGCTGCAACCAGAACAATACATCTAACCACACCTCTGATTCCTGCTCATAGCCTATCATATAAATATGCTTATTTGCGCTTGGACAGCTGTGATGTTTTAGTGTTGAGTCTTCTTTTTGTGTGGCTTGCTGATGCCCAAAAAGGTCTTGAAGAAGTTCCATGAAAAAGCACCTGTACATTTATCTCAGTAGGTGGGCTGTCTTGCACATGTTGGGATATAATACACATATGATTTTCTATAAGAGGCAGGCTAATTTAATATTTAGATTGTCTTTGATAGCTAAGTTGGGTAGGGTAAAGTATTGTGAGGATAAACAACAGCAAAATTCTTTTTCGTGAGATATTTTTTTAATGGCTAGCTATAGGCTTCTAAATTTGTATCTGGTAATATAAGCAAATGACCTGATTGTAAAAGTGCTGAATGCCCTTACGAAGTTAGTGGGGGAAGGCATTAGTCTGGGAATGCTAAATGAATAGTGGCCATTTGAAGCTGTAGACCTATAGTTTTGCAGAATAAAAGCTTGTAGGAGTGGGAACTGAGTAACAGAAAACATCATCACACAACTGGAAGGAGGGAAAAATGGGCAGTGAAGCACAAAAAGAAGCTCTTTACCTTAGAGGCTGAAAGACCTTACAGTATCATGTCTGCAAAGAGCTCTGAGGTGTGCTGAACACATTTTTTGTCTGCCTTTTTCCATATTGTTAATCTAGCTCCCATAATAAATTAYTAATAAATAATTTATGATAATGGTTAATAAATTTGCAATCTCTTTTCTGGTATTTGCCATATGAATAGTAACAGCTACCATATGAAGATAAACTAGTTGATACAGGCACACTGTATGTACTGAAATGTTTTCAAAGAAATGCTTAGTAATTTGTTCTTTTTGTTGTATAACCCCACATAACTCCTGTCAAAATTTAAAGTGAATTTGCAAACAACACACATTTTTCTCAGATGGAATATTTAAAATGAAAAGTTGCTTTTTGTTCTTCTCCCTGTAATGTAGCATATCTTTCTGCAGTGGTAGTTTGTAGGTAGTGAATCAGCTAGATATGTCTAATAAAGCAGTAGATATTAACTATTTGTATTAATATCAGATGTTAATTATCAGCAAAATGATCCACTGCCCATAATGAGGAGCAGTCTTGTGCTTCCAGGGTCACAAACTCTATGTGGTTTGTTCCTTCTGACCTACAGGTCTTGGGGATCTTCGTTTTAGCTGGCCTTGGCGTTAAATTCTTCAGATCTCAGTAGTCTATCAGAATAACATTTGGGGCATGAATGGAAGCGAACTGGTGTACTTCTGGTCAGTGTTCATTGAGTCTAAGATATTTTGAATGATTCAGTTAGAAGTCAATAAAACTATCACTGGCAGAAAATGTCAGAACAGTTTGAACTAAATTCTTAAGAAATTTTATTCATTAAATAATAACTCAGAATGAACAATTTTGAGGTGCTATTAATGAACTTTTCTTATTTCCCTGAGATTTAAGTGACCATCAGAAATCTGTAGATTTAATTTTTTTTTTTTGGTTACTCTCTGGATAGCAGCACTCAGTTCTGTCCTATATTTGCAGGCTGAAACAAAGCTTAGTCTAGAAGAACACACTGATAAGTTTAATTACATACTTTACTTATTTATGAGTAGAAAGGGCTTTAGAATGATTTTTTCCTCTTTGTGATAGCTTTCATGTTTAAGAATTTGTTTTTGCTCCATATTGGGATGAAAGTAACATCTTTAGAACATTTTCATAAATAGAATTGTGCTTAAATGTGCATTTATTATTTTTTTTTTCCTTTCTTTCTGTTTGTGACTTGAAAGTCTGTGTGTGATTTCACAAACCTTCCCCTTACAATCTTTATCTATGTGCATGCTTTTCTGTGAAATATTTTGTCTTTGCTGAAACAACGAAACTTCTGTGAACACCCTCAACGCAGTTCAGTTTGAGAATTCTTGACCCCAGAACCTAACCTGGCAGGATGTGCAGAGTTTACAAAATGGACAGGATTCTCATAGTTAGCCTCAGAGTATCTGAAAAATTTCTGTTTATGCTTGCTTTTCCTCTTTTTTTTTTTAATATTGTCTTGCATAGTTTTTCAGAAAGCTCTGATAATAATTGTGATGCCAAGGACAGTCTGGAGTAAGAATGATAGGATTTATTATTAAACTGAGCTCATAGTTCCACTAGAATGCTAACCACTTTTACAGCCTATTAGTCCACAGTGGTGAATCAAGTTAAATCATACTGCTGTGTTACTGTAGACTAAAAATAAACTCTGTCAACATAACAGATTTTACTGCTCATAATATCCTTTACACATTGGCTCTTTTCAGATGCAATAGTAATGATGACACTAAAGACTGTAGTTACTTTTTAGAATGCATTGGTTTTCATTTTAATGTCAAGACCTTGGTGTTACACTAACAAAAATAATAATATAGTGGAGAACACTTAAAAGCTCATAACTAATTGTATTGATTTATTGGATTCTGAGCAGGATACCTCTGTACAGGTATCTCTGTAGTAAGGTATTTTTATAATGATAATGATAGAAGAATTGTCTTTATGAAAGATTGAGCTAAAAATATTCTTTATTCCCTGTCCTATGTACCAAGATTTAGAATAAGAACTTGTGAAAGATTTTAGCAGAGCACTTTTGTTGCATACATAATATGAGTTTAGGAATCTCTAAAGGCAAAGATTAAATATGACAGGAAATATTGTTGCTCAGGTATTCCTAAATTCATTGAAAGAAAAATGTTCTGTACTGCTCAGAGGTAGGCTTCTGTTTCTCAGTCTACCTCAAAATCTTGTGAATTTAGTTTTTTTACCTAAACTGCCCTTTTTAGGAGGTAAACTCATGAAGGTGAAAAAATTAAGAATTGAAGATTTTGACTGTAATTCTTTCAACCCATGACTCTGAAAATAATATTGTTTGAAAAAACAATAGAAATTTACTTTGGTAAAGGAGGGGGGGCAGACAAAATTTTTTGCACCATCTGACTCTTTCTCAAAGTAAAAAAGAAATAAGTTGTAATTTAATCCCTTACAAGTTTTGAAAGAGTGCTTGGTTTTCTGTATATTGTGACTTGTGAGTTCAGCCTTGTAAGGGGAGGTGGAAGTCGAAGGAGACTGAGTTATGCCACACTATTTACAGACCCAGAGACTTTCTATTTTAGAAACCTTGTGGGTAGTTCTGCCTTTATTCATGGATAATGGTTTCATGGCAGCTGGTTAAGTAATTTATCTGCATTTCCAAATTAATAATAGATCACCAGATTTTTTTTATGATTAAGACCAAATTGAGTGATGTTATCTCGCATATCGTAGTACATCAATCTTGTTTTTTATATGATTTCTGCATACTTAGAGTAAGTCTATTAGCAAAGGTTAAAAACTCTAGGTCTGTTATATGATGGTTTATTTTATTGCCTTTACATCATTTAATATTAAATCACAAATAATAAAAGTGTTATTAAATCAGGCTAAGAAGTCATTCAAAAACAGTATGTAAAAATCACAGTCACGTTAGTGCTATGCCTTTTGAAAGGATGACCTTTTGCAAAAGTAATGTTGACAACACTGGGATTAAAGGTTTATAAGATTAACATAGTTTCCATTATTGGGGGGTTGGCCAGAAATAATTCTGAATTCTCGGAGCTGGCAGTACTGTAATAATTACTCTGAAAGTTTATAATTACACAGAATGTAGGTAATGACTCTGCACTCATTTCATTCTGTCAGCCTGGATTTTTTTTTTGCAGTCTGGACTGCAAATGTCCTCAAGGAGTTAAACGTCAGTGGGGAGCAAATCTTCACAAACATTTTCTAAACATCAGCAAGCCTTAGAGCAGCTGTTTTCTCTATGCACAATATCTTCCTCATAGACACTGTGACCTCGGTAAATGAATTGGTGGTACATACAAGCACAAACATTATTAATCAAAGTGACAGAGAAACTTCCTGTAAAGTTAGATTCCTTTTTAATTTCATTTTTAAAAAGTGTGCAAAGAGGTCTGTTGTGTTTTTGGTTTTGGCCTTTCTTTTAAGGATAGGAGCCTTCTAATGTTTGGTTAGGAAACGATTTGTGGCAAAGGACTAATAACAAAAAATCACATTTTACAGTGGCTTTAGTAACAGTCTCATTTCCTCTTTCTCAATCCGCCAATGAAAAGGGCAACATAAACTGCTTCAGGCACTGGAGTCTTTGAATGCAGGGATTGACTGTGGAAAATAAGACCTGCTGGAACTTCAGAAGAGCAGAAATGTAATCTCACTTGTGGTAGATGCCTTCACTGACACATACACGTTGGACTCCTGGGGCTACTCGCTCTGTGTTTACTGCCTTCCTGCTCCCACATCAGCATTCTGGTATCTCTTGGATCTGGTGTAGAGACACTACCCTACACTTCTTCATGGTGAAAAGTTTAAAGCTTGATTTTTCAGGCCTGTGTTTCCAGCCTGATCTTGGAGGCATTCTTCATAAAACACATTCAAAGCCTGACTGAAGATACATCTGTGCAGGGAGATACAGATAGAAAATTGTATTAAACAGATTTCAGGCAGCTTACTGCAGCCCTTCTTCAGTTCCTCTGAGGTGAAATGGAGGGCAGGATATTTTACAAAACTTTTCTAGGCCCTATGTTGGTACTGTCTTTGAACTGACCTTTCTCAATGGTGGACTGAAGAACTCCGTTCAACAGCATTTCATGATTATGGAACTCCATTACTTGTTTCTTATCCACACATCTGTGGCAGGGGACTGGTGAGGCTTTCACAGTTTTTATTCTGATGGGCAAATTACACCCATAACAATTTATTTGTACTTACCAAAGTCCAATCTCTTTATTTCCTTCTCTGTTAAAATGAATTTTGTAAAAATGATTTTTTTCTTCCCTACTTTCATTTCTTTTCAGTGGTTTATTACTATATTGCTTCAGAAGGCTTATCTCTACTGTATTCTCTTTGACATCTTCTTAATATATCTTTAAGCTAGTTTAGTGCTCTGCCTGCCTGATATTCTCAATACCCTTATTATCAATGATAGGTGTAATAGAAACAGTGTTACTTTTGAAAAATGGCTGGACATTTCATTACTGTCATTTCACTGAGAAATAGGAATTTGTTTAATGCATATGAAAAATACCAGCAAAAATAAAAGATCAAAGGGGATAAAAAATCAAAGCAGTTTTTCTTCTTTTCAAACACCAGATTCAGACTCCTTAGTATACTTTAAAGAATGGTTTGTTAGTCTTTTGAGATTAGAGAAGATTGTGTCTTCTTAAGCAGTAAGTTTTGCTTATCCTAAAAATAAAAAACAGGAATAACATAAGGAACTAATTATACTTGAAGTTTATATGTTAATGTATATCTTTATGGAATTCCCTTTCATAGTTGTCCATATTTCCACATGCCCTGATGTACTAGCAGTAGTCCTAACTGGAGAGTAAATTAAATTATAAAGATAGTAAAAAAATCCCATCTGCTAATGAGAAGAAATGTATTTTCAGCATAGTAACAATAATACTATTTTGCTATCTCATTTTTATTTTGTTCACTATTTCATTTTTATTTGTAATCATTAGATTAAGTGCAGATCACAGGAAAATCTCCTACAAGGACTAGAAGCCTTCTGCTATGTAATGCAGACTGAAAAAATACATCAGTGTATGTGTATAGCCATCTCAGTCCTGTTCCATAATTAACCCTGGACTGTTTTTTGCACATTTTTTGTTTTTGCATCTGTTCTTGGTTATCTCTTCCTCAGAATGCTGAAGAGTGGGAGAATACTTGAAACCTTTAAACCAGCAGAATATTCAAATTACTATTCAGTTAAAAGAGTGACTAGACAGTGATGGTTGTAGCTAAACTGAAGACTACTAAAATCCAAAAGCTTCTTTTCATTAGGACTTACAATTAAAGAAGAAATAGAAGAAAAATGAGAAAATGGGAAGGAAAAGAAAACCTTCCAGTTAAATAAATCTCCTGTTTACTTTTTTAAACATACTTTCTTTTTCGCAAAGGCTTGTATGTCTGTTTTTCCAATGATACCTGTTGGCCTAATAACATTTCTCTGGAAATCTTACTGAACTAAAGCTTTTACCACCTGCTGTTCCTAACTGTAAGAATATATGAGCTTTTCCCATTCCAACCCTGACTTCCTAGGAATTATTTGGCATCTCTTCATTTCACTAATATATAAAGAACAGATTAATTCATCAAAAATTATGCAAATAGAGAGACATCAGTGAGTGAACTTGGACTGGTTCATTCTTTGACATTATCATTACGAAACAGGAGACAGTCACCAATTTTCCCTGAGTTTTAGTTGCTGGGCTCGTCTGTGGTTGATGTGTCAAGAACCCTCTGAAATGACCAGAAGATAAGAGATTCAGATAAACTCTTGAAAAGCAGAACCAGATCTCTGTCCCTGCAGACTGAACACCTCAGTAATTATTGGAAAAAACACAGGGCCAGAACCTCAGCAKCTGTAAATCAGTGAAATTCCACTGAGCCCAACAGGGCTACCTTAATTTACAGAAGCTGACTATTAAAATATATTTCTAAAAGATTTTATTTGCAAGACAGACTCTGCCTAACAGCAGGTGCAAAGTATTTTCTAAAGTTTAAACTATTTGTGAGGAGTGAGACAGACTAATTAGGAGGAAAGGATTTAATGCAGTTCATGTGAAAACTATGGTGATTGATTTAAAATGAGCTTGAAAAAAATCTGCACAGCACTTGAAAAAAACAATGAGTTTTGAACTGCTGGTTATTTGAGGGACAACTCATTATGCATGAGAAACAAAGCTTCATTTTATAGAAATGTTTCAATGGTTCTCCTTCTATAATGCTCAGTCAGGTACTACTTCCATGCTTGTGCTTAATACTGCATTATGCTCTTCCAGCTGTTTTGTGAGAGATACAGAAAAGTTATGTGATAACCTGAGTGTACCATTGTTTTAAGTATTTTGGAATCTCAGCACACGGGCTGATGGTGTCCCATGACATATTTTGCTTGAATTTTCAGACTGTTAAGACTTAGATCTGCAAAATAACTCTGTTCTGTTGGCAGTCTGTAATGTAAAAAGAACAAAGTGTCAAAGATTTAAATGTCATAGCTTCAACTGAACACAAAAAAGTGCCATTAAATAATATGTGCTCATTATTAGGGATCAATACTGTCTGATTCAATAGAACAACATTTTGTGTGATATCAATCAATGCCTATAAAGAATATATATTTTAAACTGGACAGTGTCTTCAGTAGCCCAATAATAGCTCCAATATTACAGTTTTTAACTATAATCTTTTTTTTCTTTTTTTTTTTGGTCAAATTGAGGATCCTTTTTTTGAGGAATCCTTATACACAACCATCAGGAAAAAAAAAAGATTATCAGAAAAAGAGGCAATAGCACAAATTCTCCTCAAAATGTAACTTTCTAAATGGCTGCAATTTTATAAAATAAGATGGAAATTTAGATCAGTTCTATAGTAATGTCTAACTAGTTCTACCAGTTCTATAGTAATGTCAGCTGGTAACACCCTTTTAAAAAGTAACCACATTTCCTTCCTATTCTGATTTGTCCCTAACATTTCTAGAGTGATCACTGACTTCCTTAGGGTTCAGTAGAAAACCCCTTTATATACTTAGATTCCCTTAGATTCCCTTTAGTTGCCCAAATCAACAGTTGTTCTTTTTCTTCCTTTTTTAGAACTATGACTTTTCTTCTTTTCCCTTGTGTTGTCTGTCTTCTCATGTAGCCTTCAACTTGATACTGCAGATCTTATCTCTTTATGTGTTTTGTGGAAGTCTAAGTGAACTCTTTGAGTCACTACGAAGTTTTGTTAAGATTACCTGGAGCTGTCAAAATTGAATTAATTTCTTTTGCCAAGTAGAGAAATTCCTAGGAAAAGATATACATTAAGTATAGGATAGTGGCTTTCAGAGAATAGTTTTCAAGCTTTTTCAATTCTCTCACTAAATCTCTGTTCTCCGTATTTTGTCTCTTTTACTCCACAATATCAGAGGAGCTGTAGTTAGAGTCCTAGATTTATCACATAAAAGAAAATGTAATGCACTTTTCTTGTAGCCTTGAGTTATATAGAATGTTGAAGTTGTTTCTTAGTCATACATTTAGGTACCCTGCCATAAAGAACAGCAAGCATTAAATACTTTGGGATACCACCATTCTGTATTTATGAGGCTTTTAACGCAGCTTTGGCAAGATTTTATAGATTCTCGGTCACCGGTACCTTATAGAAACCAATATTCCATTATGATAATACTGTTTTACTGCTGCATTTATCAAAATTGATTCTGTTGTTTAAGCTATCTCTCGGAATACAGTTTTAAATGGTTGTTACTGAAGTTGCTTTAGCTGTATAGCAGTGGAATCTCCTCTAACTATTAAACATTTCACATTGTTCTTAACCTTTTTCATTCTTTTGTCGTGCAAAACTGGTGTGCCCTTACCAGCAATCTGGCATGCCTCATTCTCTTCTTGCCTTTAAGGGGTTTCTCTTTTAACCAGCATCCGTGGTATAAAATGGCCACAGATTTATAAGTATATGAAAAAATCTTTTCTTACTGTAAAATCAAGGAGACTGGTCCACTTTATCTTGCATGGAAGTGATTTTTGGTTGGGGGGGAACCCACAAAAAAATATTCCCCAGTTTTTAAAGGTCCACTTCACTGAGAATAGTGTTGTATGCCAAATTTTCAAAATAAAAAAAATTCAAGCACTTCAMATTTTTTCCACTACAAATTCCTTTTTCTGGAAAAAAAAATTTGTAGTARTTTGGGGGTTGCACACTCCTTGCCCAATTTTTTTTCAAATACCTCCACAGATCAGTGTTGCAGAATGACCTTCTAATGATTAAATGTGGAAAGAGGAATGCATTTTAAATAAATAGGAATCCTGACTGAAAATACTCAACCTGCAGCTCTTTTCATTTCATACACTTCACTTTTCACTTCATACACTTTACAAGCTCACTTTAAGCATCCCACCTTATTCCAAGTGTGGCAATACATAATGAAGAACTTATTTATACTGTCTGATCTCATGCCATTTGGGTTTCTGTGCCATATATCAGAAAATACAGTTCTAGCTAGTAGACACTAATTAGCCATAATTTCTGGAAAACTGTGTGTTTTCAAATGTCTCACAAACAATGCCTCTTAACTTAAAATATCACAGCCTTCAGTTTCTCAGTAGGCCCTCTGTAGACTACAATATTTTATGGCAAGGTGGCAATGACATAGCTAAGTAGAGGAATGTCCCCACATGAAATAGCAAGCTTTATCTGTGGCAGAGTTTTGAAGGAAAGGATGGGGTGGTGGGTAGCAAAGGCATTTCAGCACTATGTGGTTTATTTATGGGTAGAATAAGCCCATTGCATCTCAAACCTTATTTATGAATGAGTGATTGCAGCCAATTAATGTAATGCAAAGTAATATTGCATTGATCACTTCTAATTTTAATAAGTTACAAACACTAAAAATATGCTTCACACTCCAGTGATGCGTTGAAGATTTAATTTTCTTTGTATTTTATCATTAATAGARTTTAGTAGTTTTATTCAACACTTACTGAAAGGTTTCAGACACTCTTTATAACTTCTCATAGCCCTGAAAGCTTCCTGTAATTGTTTCTTTGCTTCACTACAGAAATGTAGTCAACTTACAAATTGATTTTAGTATAATTTTTCTCCTTAGCAAAAATGAACAGATAAAAAAAAAAAGATGATGATTTTACTTTTGTTCATGTTTAAGTTTTAGTAAACCTCCTTATTCACTAAGAAATTAATATTTTACATTCTGAAAAAATAACTCTGTTATTCACAGATGTATATTCACCCTATCTGTGCATATTTATACAGCCCTGATTCATGTTGAATCCCTTTAGTGCTTGTCAGCATGAAGAACATAGATTCATAGAAATCAGAGATGGGACAGAAAAGTATTTTAGATCATTGAGTTTATTCTCTTGCTAGTTTAGCAAGATGGATTAGGAAGACACCAATAAATTATATACAGAGAGTTTTCAGGCACATAAGTTCTACTACGTCTCATTAATAATTGAGTTTTCAGAGCCTTCCTGCTAGAGGGCTCGGTAAGCAATCTATTTAGGTGAGGCCCAAAATGTGTTTCCTGATCCAAATTTGGCATTTTGACCAAAGTTAGAAAAATAGCATTTTATTTACTTTATCTTTACTATATTTCTGTTGCAGTGCCTTTGGATATTTCTTTTTCTTCTTCATGAAAGTGTCTCCACTGGTCATCAGCCTTTCAGACAAACAGGGATCTAAAGAATTCAGAAAAGATTGCCTTCAGACCAACATTATATACTTAGTATCTGTGGTCCTCCTTTACATTTTATCTTGTTTCCTATGATTTTTATATATATATATATATATATGTATATATCCTGAACAATCAGCCTTTAATCAGACACTATACTTAAAAAAAATCTAGAATACGTTTGGGAAATGTTTCTTACTTGGGTTTAAGTAGTCTTTTCAGATGTACATAGTGTCTGTATATGCATGTATATATATACATGCTATTTTTTTCTCTGGCTTTGTGCTTCCACAGTACATGTTAAAATGCATGTCCAAATATGTGAAAAAACAACTAAAAATTTTGTTTTAGCTGAGAAGCATCATGGGTGCAAAAGTGCTCAGGCTTAGGCATATTTCAGATACATCAGGTTCATTATGCATGCATAAAGCCTCTGTACAGCATATGCTTGCTAGACTTGATGGGTCATGGATGAACACATGAGTGATTGTTTGTTTGGGAGCCCCTGAAATTCTGGGCAAATAAGCCAAGGCACAGTTTCCTGCACAGATGAGTGGAAAAGGGAGATAGGTCCAGGAAACTCTACTCAAGATTCAGTAGAAGGTACTGCAAAGGATGGAAGCTGTAATTCTGTGTCAGTGTAAATTCTTGACTGGTCATTTAAGTCACATTTCTGGCTGCTTTGCATTGCCTCGTCTGTTGTAAAGCAGTTGTAAGGAGAGATGAAGAGTTAGGTCACTTGGGGGAGGGAGTGAGGAGAGGCCGGACCCAATAACCCAAAACCTTCAGTTACAAAGTCAACCCTGAGTGTAAAGGAAATGTTGGTAACAATGCAAACATGGTTTTTAATAGATCTTAATAGTAATAGATCTTAGGAGGTCATTACCAGTATGGATGCACATTCAAATCTGTAACCAATATTTAGAAGATTATGTCATAGCTGTGAAGAATGCAGCCTTCTATGTTTATTAGTTTGTCATAAAGTATATTTAGTAGTTAACAGTGGAGATGTTCAGACAATTTTAGGGTTATTTAGGAGCAATAGGAAGCAAAACTGTGAAAGGCAAAGGCTGGGAACAACTCTTCTGTGAAACACAAACAGTTTTTGGAATGCAGCTTCAGAGCCTCAGTCTTCCTGGACTCTTTTCCTCTATGCTCTTTTCCAAAAGATATATGCAATAATTCAGTTGTGATCTGGTGATTTGTCACTACATAAAATAGTTAACAGGGGTCTATAACTGCAAATTAGAAATATACTATAAATAATAGGGTGTAAATCTAGAAGCTGTTTGGTCAACAGTTACATAATCAACAAGAATGCTTCTTTTAAAAGTAAGTGGAAAGATCCTTTAGCCAAGATATCTGTTCAGAGTAGAGATCATCATAGATTGTTAACTCCCTTTCTCTGCTTAATATCAAAATGAAAAATAACGAAAAAGAATGAAAAGACTTCTTCTGAGGAAGAATTCCTAATTATAAAATATGTATTTATTTTTTAGGTGCAAGATAAAATGCATTTTATCAGAGCATATACTAAGTCTGCTCAAAAGATGCTTTTACTTAAAAGTATTTTATTTTATAAGGTCTTATAAATTTTAGAAAAATACTGGTTTATGTATCCTACGGAATACGTTAAGTTGTATCTAGTTCATGTTTCCTTTGCTGTGTGTTTTCTTCCTAAAATTCCTGAGATAAAACACATAAGTTATTCAAACTAATATTTACTGATCTTAAATTTTTCTTTACTCTAATAGTTTTCACATTTTCTTTTTTAATCAAAGAACATTTCCACTACTAGTGGTTTATGTCCAATTTAGTGAAGCAATCTGATACTCCAAGTGGTTAACTTAATGTAGAAGAAAGCATTCTCTGAGCACAGAATTTTCATATTAATTGCAGGATTAAACTGCGGGATAAAACATAATTTGGCAATCTGAGCAAATTTTTTACAAAATGGAAAACGCAATCAAAGGATAAAAGAAGTTGGAAAAAAAGACAACAGCGTTTAATGACGTCTGAAGTTTTAATAACATTTTAAATATGTCTAAATAATCTTATTTTTAAAATACTTTGAAGTAGCTTTAAATTATACTTATTAAAAACTCGTAGAATTCATGATGCCTTAGGAAATAGACTGACTAAAAGAAAAAAATAAGCAGTCAGTTTAAAGATTCTCTGAGAATTTTTATGTTAGAAGAGTAAAGACAATTAGAGGCGTGATGTGTAAGGTATTGAATAAGCTGAAATGAGCTGAAACTGTTACTAAGACCAACTTGTTAAGGCACTAAAGCAATAAAGAAAAAAAAATTGTTTTCCTCTGTTTGTGAAGTTTATGGAAAGAATGGGTTATTAACACAGTGTAAATTGAAGGAGGGACCCACTGTCTCCTCCTAGCCTTCCTATCGTATAGCAAATATCACAGTTAATCATATTCAGCTCTGCAGCAAACATCACATAGCTAGAAAGCACCAAGGCCCTCCAGCATGTAGCAAAAGACTCAGCGATTGTTCAGTTCAGCACTTGAATCGTAGCGTATATAGCTGGAAATGCATCAGCCTAGATGAAGAAAATTCTAAATCATTGTTAAAGAACTAAATGTAATCCTTCCCTGTAATTACTTTAATGTCTAGAAGCATTCCACCGTAACTTAAGAAACAATCTGACTTTTAGATACTTCAGCTTCTTCTGTTAGTTGTTTAGCTTAGGTAAGCATGAAGACAGAACATTACCTCTTTATAGTAACGAGGGAGAAACTGGACATAAAACTGAGTGTAAGATTATTTATAGTATTTGATTTGCATATGTAAAGACCATTTGTTACTGCTGTTTTCTTGAGTACTGAACACTGTTCTCTTTGGTCCTAATTATAATTTCTGTCATTGATCATTTTTAAATTGTTGTGGTTATCCATGATAGGGTCATGAAAGATTTTGGTTTTCCATCTCTAAACTATTTTACAGTACAAATACATGCACTATTAATCTCCTTCTGATTTTCACATTTGCCTTCTTATTTTACTAATAAAGTTGTTATGGTATCCTTTGGCATAGACCTAGTCTCAAAAATGCAGCTTCTGTGAAAAGCTCTTTGTAAAGGAAAAAGTCCAAAGAGATTGTAATGGAACTAGCTAGTATTCATTTTTACATGCTATTTTTTTAAATTAGTGTACTAATCACATTTAATAAATGTGATGCTAAACTTAAAGGAATGCAAAAATGTCTTTCAAGATACAGGAAGGTTTACAAACACTACTGAAGTGGCTAGGAACAGACAGGCTAGAAATAGAATTTGTCCTGTTATGATTTGATTGAGCTAGATAAATTTTAGTAACTTTCCAGTTACTTGATGCTTAACAATTTGAAAGCATTTTTGCCTTATAATTGTAAAATATAGTATTAAAAATATTGAAATGGAAAAAAATAAATAAAAACACAGGTTTTCAAATAGTTCACCAATAGTCTCTAATAAAGTGAGATTAGAATTCTAGAAACCAAAATTTCCAATTTTGGTAAAGAGGCTCAAGGTAGTCATAGTTGTTTTATTTGCTTATTTAACTGGCTGACCTTTACGGTTCCTCTTTGCTGACCATAATCCCTTTAACTTCATAAATTTAATCTTTTGGGATTAAATGCATGATACCATATTTATATAACCCAACYTGCATCAGTAGAAGCATATTTTAAAATCTTAGTCTTCTTAATCTTCTTTATGTTTTAAAATTTTAATGTAAATTCCATTTGAAACATCTCTGTAAAACTCCAAACGATTGATTGTTCTGTGATCTCCTCAAAACTTTCTACATATTCACAAAACAGAAAATTCAGATGAGTGCTATGTAAAGAGCAATGAAGTCATCAGGAATTGCCGTACTAACCAGCTGGAATGAAATAGAAATTGCTGAAAGTTGCTACCTAGTTGTTGTATAGCTTTAACAACAAAGGAAAAAAGAATAAACTATTATTGCAGAATATCATGCGAACAAATTTCTATGTTTTTATAACTAGATATTATGGTCTAAAATATGTATGAACACATGCTTTTGAATACAGTATTMAAGATTGGAGTGGAATTTATGCTTTGCTTTGTTTTTTTTTTCTATCCTTCCAAACAGATGTGTGCACAAGAATTAACCAGATTACTTGGACTGAAATGGCATTTGATCCAACTGACTTGATTTTTACACTATATTTCTCTTCTGTGGATGATAAAAACATCAGAACTGTCACATATTACTTCATTCTGAACTTAGATGTTTCATAAAAAATTATCCGTGTGCTTATGATCTGAAAATTCAAAAGAAATGTGGGTAGCTGTTATATTTTTCTTGACATAACGCAATATTTCTCATAGATTGAGGATAATTTTAGACAGATTTTACTAAACATAGCCTTTCATTAAACAAATTTTAGTTGTTTGCTCACAAATCCCATCATAAGGCATCTTTCTGATGATAATGTTTGAAGCAATATCACGGTCTCACTTAATTACCCTCTACAGGATATTTCCTTTGAGCCAATGCTGTTGTTTTGTTATTTAGTTTTTGTGCTGGGTTTATTTGACTGCTGGGCAATCAGGTTGCTCATATATTAGGGAACATATTATTTTATTGTGCACTGTAGAGTGTAAACTTCCATAGATTGATCTATATGCATGTATATATCCTCAAAAAAATAAAAATTGTGTCATGAAAAATACTAAGCATTTCAACTAGGCAGAGAATATCTGTATTTTCATTTTCATGACAATGAAGGGAAAGATACACAAATCTGGGCTGAAGATCTAATTTTTTTATCCTGGAAAATATCAGATCAGAAGCAATATTTAAATGAAAGGTTTAGTGATTGATATGACTTTAGGTAAGCTTAAGTAGGGAAAATAACAATTTAGAATCAACACTACAGCAGACTACTTAATTGGGGTCCCTAACAGTATCACACAACAGAAAGGTAGGCTGAATATAAACTTGCTGTGTTTGGGATGGATGACTTCGACCTTTAAATTAACATCTTGGCACCTGAGTTATAATTTATTCCTTAAAGTTAGCTGCTAGAAGTTTGAAGATGGCAGCCATCGTTTTTGTTTGTGTTAGTAACAGAAATGTACAAGCTATTGGTTTCTGTCTTCCCTTGTTTCACAGGAAAATGAAATCACTAGAAGCCGGCAAAGATGACAAAATCTGTCCCCAACTGTCTGTGTCTTCATTAGTAATGTCCTGTAGTAGCCTATGGTTGGTGTTCATGATGATCCACTATCACACACTGCTCTGTCCTGGAAAAATTTTGAGGGGAGAAAGAAAAGAAAAAAAGTATGATCCAAAACTCATGCATTTTTGATATGTCAGAAAGCCCCTTTTTTTTCCAAAATAATCCTGTCCACACTTTATAAGTAAAGCAACAGAGTAGTCCAAAAGTGAACAGCCTTGTGTTCAATTTCTTAATTTGGAGCTTTTTTTCTTTTAGCTGAGTGTCCTAACCAGCACATAACTTGGAGCAGCTGCACTTTCTGTCTCTTATTGCTGATACTTTGCTTTAGCTAGCTAAAGAGATGTGGAGTGAGGGAGTGTAATGAGAGACAGCAACCCACACATCCTTACTTCTGCATAGCTGTCCTAACATCCTGGATAGCAATTATCATTCTTAAACTCTCTTGCACTGGTTAATTGCAAGTGGCTGTAATGGAGAGGAAAATGTGTTCAGCTAGAGGAGGGAAAATATGTATTGAAGTCCTTGTTTCAAAGAGTGTTTGTTTATGCAAATACAGAATAGCATTACCTGAGGTGACTGGAAGTATAACCATTTCACAATACTCTCAAATTTGTTAGGTCCCTTACAGTAACTAAAGGAAAG
Organism: Apteryx rowi; assembly: GCF_003343035.1. Lineage (NCBI taxonomy): Eukaryota > Metazoa > Chordata > Aves > Apterygiformes > Apterygidae > Apteryx > Apteryx rowi. Next base: position 811,693 of record NW_020449908.1, read on the forward strand.
ACCTCTGAGGAAGCATGCCAGAGATTGCACTCATCTGAAGGATTGTGTCAGACTGGCTCCATAAAGTCAAACTAAAGTGTTTCCTGCTGTCTTGTTGATCTTACTGTTTCAAGCCAAGCAACAGGTTACTGTGGGCTGCGGAGGAGAAAGGGGACTGAGAAATGTTTTTAACAGAACTAATGGAAAACTTTCACATATGAAAATTTTGAAGACCTTTTTTGATGAACACTTGTCACGTGTCATCATCAGGGTTCCATTATTTACTTTGATAATTCTCTCAACCTGCAGGAGAAAGATAGGCAGAAACAGTGGAACAGCTACATCACTTCTGAATTCATTATTGATGTTCCTTTAAATAGAAAGTATGTAGCTCAGTCATTCCTTTTGATAATAGCTCTGACTTCTCAGTGTGTTTGCCTTAAAACAGAATAGCTAACTCTTTCTAATCTCTGTTCCACTGTATTTTGCAGTGAGGCTATCTAAATTAGTATTGATTTATTTCTGTTTGCCCCAAAACAAGAAAAGGTGTAATACTTTCAGAAATCTTAAGGCATGCAGATAGTATTTTTGGTAAGTAGACAAGCACTGAATCATTTTACCTCTACATGTAACATAATTCTTTCTAAAAAAGGATCTAAAATAGCATCTATATTATAGACACTTTAGGAATAGAGTGAGTTTCCTTGTGGATAATCTTGGTAGCTTCTGCTGGAACAGTTTCTAACATCCAATACATATCACACATGAAGGCAGCCCCAATGCTTGAAAAAATAAGTGTCCTTCCCCCCCCCGGCCCCCACGCTGCACAAACATATTTATTTTATTTGTACATATGTTTTCCTTTATGCAAAGATACAGTTTCATTTTCTAGAAAAAGCCATTTTTCTGCCTTAAATGATTTGCAATTGCTTTAAGTGAATGTAAGTTACCCCATGTGATAGATGACAACATGATACAAAATCTCCTTGCATATTTTCACTTGACGTCCTTCCAGGATTTAAGATATATTTGCACAGCCCATGCAGCATCTTCATGATTGCATGTTGGGTCAGCAAAGCCATTATTTATCTCAATGTGGGACCTGTGCTTTTGGGTATATATTAAATATTCATTATGTTAACTTCCCTATCATTTACCTGAATATGTCATTCTGAAATTCTGGAGTCACTACAGAGAAATTAAGGCTACTATTATAGATGGTTATTGTGCTTGCGAATTTGAAGAAATTCAAAATCCTCCAAATCAGTTTTAAAAGCCTATTAAAGGTATAAGGAAAGACATGAAAAATTAAGAAAGAATATTCTGTTACATGAATTATGATGTGATCTCTAATTGCAAATTATGTTTTTCCCAAAGGATTTTCTTCTCTTCCAGGATAGAGGGTAGAATATAGTCACAACATATTTTTTCAATCTGTGACTTTGTTATCTTGGCTGAAAATTTCTAGCCTTCTTCTGAAGACAGAAATATGTGTTTTCTATTTCACCAATCACAATAGTACATAGGGGCTTGAGAAATAACAGTAAATTTGTTTTCACAGCACCCTAATTAGTAGTGATGTCTGTATTGCCATTTTGATATTTGGAATTTAAGCCTAGAGAAATACACAAGCACATGCAGGAATAGGGAGCAAGGAAGGGGCACCAGAAATAATACTTTGAGTACTGATTTTGGATATTTTACAGTCTTGAACCATACATTTTTAGATGTAATTTCCTAGCTTTTTTAAAAAAAAACAAACCAGTATAGTGTATCAGTTAGAATGCAGCATCTGCATCCATGGTACAGAGTTCTACTACCTTAAATAATTACATTTTCTTAGGCCAGTCTAAGTCCTCGTTTCTGTGGACCACAACTGGAAGGGGATGGATCAGACATATTTGTTATTTCTAGGTTTCACAGGTATTTGCTGAAAGTAAATAACGAAAGCCTTAGTAGCAAGACTTGGAAATTTTATGCTCTATTTCAGGTTTTAAGGAGAAGGGCATCAAACGATTATTTCTGTTCCTGTTTTCTCCAAGGTTGACACTTCTGCCAAAGTTATTCACTCTTCCATCCCTATCTCAGTCCTTATGTCCAACTTCTTCTCCAGCCAGTGTTTCCCTCTGATTTTGCATTCAATTTTCTCATCCTCCCGCTTGATATTTTTCCCATTACAGTTCACTTCTGTCCCTCATATGGTGCCTCACCCCAGCCAAGCTCTCCAGATTTGACCTGAAACAGGGAAGTGCTGGAGGTTTTTAACAAGCTTATTGCACACAGTTTTGGATTTGGCTTCTTTTCATTTTCTGCTTTTTAATGGCAAGAAGGTATGTACATCTTCTGTCATCATCAGAAATGGCTGAAATGTTTGTGTTAAAACAAGAATAATGGCAATTCTCCTAAGATAAAGACAACTTCTACACAAAATATTACTTTGCAGTTATAAGTAACCAAATATGAGGTCCTGTAATGGAAAGCGTCAAGCAACCTGAACTGCTGTAGGTGGCACTTCCAGTTCTGTCTGTGAAAAAATAAACATCAGAAAGCTTCCAAAGGGCCTAGTCCTACAAAGGCTCTTATGCACCGTGTTACTTCTGTAGAACAGTCTCAATAGCAAGGAGATAAATGTTTGCAAGTTTGTGCCTTAAATCTATATCCCATCCTTAGCAAAAGGGACTTAGAGTATTATCTTGTTGGTTAATACTGTATTCTGCTTAAAAGGAAACAATAAAAGATGCATAAAATTATTATATATTAATATATGTATGAAATGAGTTAGAATGCAACAGCTGATGAACTTTCTTACATTTTTGGCTATAAAAGTTTGATCATTCCTCCTTAGTTTTAATTATCAGTTTCAGACAAAATCCAGCAGAAAAGTGTTCATAATTAATGATCTGATACTCAAATTTTTGTCCTTTTATTTTTAATAGCTCCATTAATGACAGAGTGTCAAACTTGACATGAACACCCCCGCTAGCCCCCCACCCCAGCTCCTGTCAGTTTGTTTCAGAACCTAATAAGGTTTCTGTTTGTTTTTTGTTTTGTTTTGTTTTGTTTTTTAAAGTTAAAGTGTGTCTAATCTAATGCAACAAGGCACAGGAATTGCACCACTGAATTTTGTATTGGATTGTATATTGTCACCAAATATCAGTGTTAATATTTTCTAGTTTTAAAATAGCTTTTAGATAATTCAGCTCTCAACTGTGCTGGCATTTGCTTCTGCTTGGTGTAAGCTACACATTGACATAAAAAGAAGAAACATCTGGTGTAAAAAGTAACTTGGCTGATTTTTAGCAAAGAGATGAGCAGACTGTTAGGTTTTTCAAGCTTTGATAGATGGAAGGAAGATCAGGCCAACCCAGAACACACAACACTAAGATCTGTTTGAGATCAGTAGAGCTTTTTTTATTCAATTTAGTCCCATGTTAGAAATAATCATCAAATTTTACATTATGCGTTTCTAATTTGAGTGCTCATGCCATGTAATTATTCTGTATAATCAAACCTAACTGCTGGTTTGCTACATTGAGCTATTGAATGAGCATTCTGGCAGTGAAGCTAGTATTTAACTATTTATTTGAGAACTGTGCAGACCCATAATTGCAGAAATTTGATAAATGTATAATTACAATGTGTGCATATCTTTAGCACTTACAAACAACTCCAGCAAAAGGAATAGCACATATAAAGCAGCAGAAGGGCACCCTGAAAGTGACTGGCATGCTCTAAAAAATTATTGTTCATTATTTTGACTGGAGCGCTAAGTTCTGCTTCCAGTCTGATCATAAATAAGGCAGAGAGTCGGGTGATTCTTTGATGTAATTTTATTTACTTAAAGTGTCTCAAGCATAGTAGCAATACAGGAGTCCAGAGGCAGTTTCTGTCCTCACAGAACCAGTGCTTTCCAGGCAGTAACTCTCCAAAAGTGTTCTATCTAATTTGTGTTTGTTTTAAAAGGTCGAACTGCTGCCTGCTTCTTCAGGCTTCCTCTCTGTGACTCTGCTTACTTTTCTTTTGCCTTTGCGTACGTACATCCAAAGTCAAACAATATCCAGAAAGTTTCTGCATAGTAATTCAAGTTCTTGAGGGGTTTGGAGTCTGAATTGGATGTGATTTCACATCATCACACTTTTATTTTTAACTGCCATGGAAGAAAAATAGTTTAATTCCATCTATAATGCTATTTTGAAACTGCCGTAGAATTTCATGTTAATATGCTTCTGTAGCTTTAAGCAAGCAGAAGAATATCAGTTCTTAAGTACATATAGTAAAATGTTTCCTAAATGTGGAATATTTAAAATATAGAAAATACTGCCACCATGTATATTACCCTATTTCCAAAAGGCAGGAAAAGAAATTCTTATGCTAAATAAAGGAATCATAGTTCAAATGTCAGGGTAATGCAACTTGCAGATCTTCAGTATTTCTGTCATCACAGTTTATTTTGTAAAATAATAATAATAGCATAAAATATATCTTGTTTGGTTTTCTAAATAGCCTCAGAATTCTTAGACTGTACACAGATGTCTTCTGGAGCTGGAGACACTGCAAGGAGCTACAAAAAGCTGGGAGAGGAGTTGAAGAGGGAGAGTTGTAACATATTCAGTGAGCATAGTTATTTGCTACGGGAACATCTGCTGACCCCTTTGGAACCCATATGTAAAAAAAGAAGCAAGAAAAACAATCAGAAACAAACTGTTCAAAAACAAAACAAAACAAACCCTCTTTACAGTTATGTTAGCATTTGGTAGATTAACTTGGGAGATGACACATTCTTTTACTACAACAGACATTTTCTAGAGAAAAATATTTTAGAGTTTTCTGTTTGAAAATTCACATGGTAACAATGTTGCTAACAGTGTCAGCCATGATTTATTTTTTAACCTATAAATGCAGTTCTAGTCTTTTTTTCTATATGAGCTTCATTTAAGGGAATTGGTGGTGGTCTTTCTTTTACCTGGAAATAATAATAATGTTGTATTAATCATTATAGTAACATAGTATTTTGCTTTGGTCATACGTCTAGATGCCTCCTAATGATTGCTTCCTATAAATAGTTGCCATACAAATAATGCCATACAACTTGTGCCGGATAGCTAAAGCCATACATGGACAAGGTTACATGGCTACTTTGTCCAGTCTTACTTTCTTCTTATACCTTGAATAAAGAGGTACTCCAGAGTCTTACTGACTTACATCTTATAGGTAACCTGTTCCTTGCTAAGATATAATGGGGTGCCTATCATTAATCTCCCAGAATGGTAAGAATATAAAGAGGTGTAGGCAAACTGGTCTGAGGGGCAGAATGACTGCAATCCATTGGGAGGTAGAGGGCATCAGGCTGTGTATGGATGGTGAACAGAGTGGTTATTCCATGCTGAAAGGTAGGTATTCACACCAATAGATCTCCGCAAGCTTTAAACTGCTGAATACAGCTTCAGGTACTTCAGTGCTGCAGGATTTGGGCATTTGGTATAATTCTGTTGGAAGTCTTTACCATGATCTTCCAATTTCTTTTAATTTGCACCAGCGTAAAATGAGTATATATTAGCTACAGAATATTACCACTCTTTAATTGTACACTTTTTTTCCGGCCATAGGTATGAAATACAATGCTATACGTGAGAAGTATGTTTATAGCCAATAGAAACTTAAAGCTCTGCTCTGTGACAGTGGTTTTAGACTATGTAACTACACTGTAATAACATTCCTGTCACAGAGCAGGAACTAAAGAGCCAAGCACTAACGCACGCATGTTTGGGGTGTGGGGGGGAGAGATTTATTTGTATTCAGCAGGTGCCTTCTCTTGCACAGTATAGCATAGTTTCACATCAACTATTTTTAGGAACTGTGTGAGCTATTATCAGGCTATCAATTACTTATGTAAATCAGTGGAAAAGGCATTAAAAGATTGCCCTCTCTGTAAACAATGTGTATTACTTTATTTTGCTTGCTTAAAAAACATTTGTGCAATTTGTTTTATGAGTATCTAGGGCCAAAATCATGCCAGAAGAGACCACACAGCCTAGATTCAGGCAACAAGGCAGAACAGGCAGGGTCTATTATAGCAACCCACTATATAACCGACAGTGGACCTTTCTGAGAGTTTTAAATGGCATTGCAAAGAAGAAAACTTAAGACTGAGTTCACAGAAACATCTTGGTTAAAAGTTTATTATCACTATATATTAATGTTAGAACATGTGACTTTCATGGTATCACATATAGAGAAAGTTTATTGAAAAAATATTGTAAGAAAATTATGAGGAGAGCTTTGTCCTTCTGGTAGGCAAAATATAATATAAATTTAGCTGAACAAACGTACCCCCTTTTTTCTGTTTGACAACCACCTCTGAGCCTAGAATATCTTTGAATATTTATTTGCATCTGAGGGATTGTTTTTCCTGGCCTCCTTTACTGAATCCTTGTCTTACCAAATGGCAATCACTGGATTCCCACAGAACTGTATGTTTATTTGCTGTTGATCCCCTTTGAGTGGTCCCTTAAGTCCTATTGTGAGGTTTCTGCACTTTATAAGCCACAGCTGCAGCTGCTCAGAGGTGTGCTGAGCTTCTCTAGTGTCAAGAGGAGTTTTAGGAGGTGCATGCAGGTATCTTTCCTGTTAAAGACAATAGTTACTGGCTTACGCTTCTGCTAAGCCTTAGATCGCTTTGTCTGACTTTGTAATAAAGAAATCATTTTATTTTCCTAAATGTGTATTGCTATTTTAAAATGGTTGAGGTTTTTTCCTGAAAAGATGCAAGTGGGGAAAAGGCAGCATCTGCTTTGTTCCCCTCCTTGGCTTCAGGAGAGACTAGCTGGATAGACAATCCCCAATGCCTTTTGGTTGCATTTATAATATGATTGTGTTAATGTATGTATACCCTTTTCCTCTTCCTTGACATCACAGGGCCATAATGGTTATATTAGCCTAAGGTATTTAAAAGAAAGAACTAAGCTGCACTTGCAGCTCAGTAATTCAGCATTTTCTTTTATTCAGTAATGATTTCAGGTGTTTTCTGAATTTATATAAACTTGATTGATGAACCAAATGCAACCAGCATAATCATTTAGGCATGATATTGGCTCTTTTTGAGGTTTGAGATTATGAGTTACGTAACTGGTATTTATGAGTTAGAAGAAGCCAACTGTTTTTTAATTGTGATACAAACATTACTGCTGTAAGTTAGATGTGGCCTAGTTCTTTTCTTTTTTTCTGAATGCCTTTTTAATAGCAGAGTCTACTGCCAATATAATTTTAAACAAAGTCTTGTTTATTTGGTTCCTATTTAGCAACTTGGAAAGTTCATACTCTTAAAGTAAGAAAGCAAATAAAACACGAATTTGAGAAAAGTCCCTATATTAAGACTTATAGCTAAGAAAAGTGGTAAGTTGTCTGAAATGAAAGTCCTAAATAAACTAAGAAAAACAAAGGACAAATATTGAGGTGTTGTTATATTCATTAAAAATAAGATTTTTGAAATCTGATATCTTAGTGAGAGATAGTTTACATCAACAGTCAAGACTTAAAATATAAAAACACATTGTACTGACTGGCAAACTGCTAAAGTTGTGACCATTATGTTGAACTGATTTATTTTGATGTTACAGTATGGGAACAGAAAGAAAATCAGGCAACTCCAATCATGAAGATCAGGTGAAGATTAAAATATGTGTATCTGATTTTGTTAAAACTTAAGTTTCAGTGAATTGCAGAGCTATTCCAGAACTTAAGCAATTACAGCTTAAAACAACATCTCGGATGCTCACTGTGTTTGTGATCTGAATTACTGGTGGAGCAGTCATGATTTGGTATTAAGCCTTCAAATGAATATCAAAAGCGAAAAACGTGAGGCTTTGTATCATTAAACAGAAAAAGGTCTGTATAGAAGCTGGATATTTAGAAATGGTACTTGTAATGGATGATCTTTGACCACATAACAGCCTGGTTCACAGTTCCAGATAAGATTGCATCAGGAAGTTGGAGTGATTAATGTTCTTCGGTAATTTAGAACCAGGTTCATTCCACAGCCAATAAATCTCGAAGCCAGGGGCGTTTTGTCTGATGCTGATGAAAGAGATGAAAGGAAAATTGGTGGGCCATTGAGAGGAAACATGGAGAATGCATCAAGCATGAGTAAAACTCGATAAAACCATTTGGGACTATTTAGATTTAAAGCTCTGCAATAATTGCAAATAGCTTTGGATGGACTCTATGCATGAAATGCATATAGTCTGAAAGAGAGCAACAACAGAGAATAGTGTAACACATAGTGAAGTATTACTGTTGATATTCAAGTCTTTCTTACAAATTTTATTAGTATTTGCCGTATATGTAAGAGAAGTGGATACATAGCAAAAACTCCCCAAAACCAGAAGAAAGCCTGTAGGCAGTGTAAATCCCTTTGAGTTTAAGCAGGATTTATTCCCTACAGTAGTCTGTACTGTGATAATCTTCGTATAAATCACTTCTTGAGATTCATAGGAAGAGTTGAGAGCAAATCTAGAACTGGAATCCTGAATATCTCAGCTGTAGGTCCTGTGCTCTGAGGACTAAGCTATTTATCTTTCTGAGAGCTCTCAGCATAACCCTTTCTTAAGGTTATGTATCTTAATGGAGGAAATCAGACTGACTAAACTAATCACAGTTAGGTTTGATTTTTAAATAGTATTACAGCATATAAAAATCATTCCCCACTTCTTTCTCTTTGTTGTAATATGGCTAATATTTGAAATTTGACAAGGAGAGGCTGAGAATTTCATTCTGTTATATTGTGGAAATTTTTTTTTCATATCTATAGATGTATATTATGAGAAAAATTATCACATTTTACCACATTATTGTGAATAAAACACTAAACAAGCTGCTTCATCTTCAGCTTGTGAGCTATACTTCAGCTTGAAAGTGCTCTCTAAATCAACAGCACCTGCTTTGTTAAAGTAGACAGTTGGCTTCATTGGATTTTACGAAGTGCTCTGTTTGTTAAACTTTGTCTGCATTGTGCATGGTATGTTAGTCAAATCAGAGTGCAGTATGTAATACGATAAAATGTTCCACATGTTATTCACAAGCGATACAACAATGAATCACATGTTATCCAGTTATCTCTACTGGGTCGAGGTTTTCTGATAGTTCTGGATGTCAAGTGAGAGAATGTAACTAAAAAATGATTGACAAAATACCATACAACTGTTTTCATTTAAATAACATGACGTCATCTTAGATAGTAAAGAGGTACAGGTTAGGGTTGGGTAGACACAGGAAGGATCTCTTTTACCTTATTGCCCCCAAAATATATATATATATATATTTTTAAAGAAAAACTACTTTAATTATTCTGCAAAACTCAGCTAAAGAGCTACTAATGATCATTCAAGTATGCTGATGAGCCACAAAAATGTGTCATGACTCCATTCAGTTCCTTCTTCCCACCCCTGAAGACACTCCACTTTACTCCTTGCCCTCTTTCATGTGTTTTCCTGTAAAAGCTTCTGTCTTGTTCCAACAAAAGTCTATTAATACACCTATTCATAGTCTGAGCAATACACCTTTTCTAACTGATTCAGCTATATAGTGTCTTACATGGTAGATTTAAAGTTAATGCAAATTTTGGAGTAGGATGTGATGGGTAAGAACAGCTTTTCTGTAGCGCACTTGTGTGGAACTGAATAGTGTCAGGACTAAAACTGAAAGCATCTGCAGACTCAATAGGTATTAGATTGTACTCTAGAATGGATAATTATGATCTGTAACCTGTGGCCACCTGCATGTTTGGGTCTCTGAACCTTACAGAAACCTTCTTACATCTGAGAGCAAGCATTCAGAAATGCTACACTCTTACAAGAGAACTTTTTACAGTCTGAGTATCATTCTGTCCTCAATTTACTGCTTAACGCTAATCTTTCTCTGCTGCCAGAAAAGGTGTGATGAAGGAGCACTTGTCTCCATATTAGGCAACAGTCCTGACTAATAGAGCAACACATTTGAGTATTTTATAAATAATTTATGAAACTCTTTAAAGCCCAGTTGTGAGAGATACTCACCTTTTCTCAGTCTGCATGCTAAAGCTCATTCGTCATAACTGAGATGGAGGCATGCTATCCTGCCTTAAGACAGGAAAGGTTTTTCTTTTTTCTTAAAATCTAATCAGTGCTACTCTTGTATGAGAATGCCCTGCAGCTGACCACAGGCCCCTTACAGCTGCTGAAGTAGCAAACTGGTTGTAACATGAACCTTGGCTATCTGTATCAGCAGAATAGAAAGACTGTGATGCTCTGAATTTACCAGCTTGGCCCCAGAGACAAGAAAGAAAGACAGTTTCTAGACTAGGATTTTAAAAGAATCAAAGGGATTTAACAATCCTACCACCACTTTGAAAACAAGTTGCTTAGTCCATTTTGAAAACACCGTACTTCTTTTTAAAAAACTGCTCCCTGAACAGAATTTTTTTAACCAGCTGCCTCAGAACACACTCAAATACACAACTTTCTGTGAAATAACGTTACTTTTCCTGTCAATACAGCAGAAATTAAATATGCAAATCCTGAGTGAAAAATAGACATAGTAGACCTACAAAACTATGCAGAACTGCCCCTCTAGTACTGTTCAAAGCAATGAGTTCCCAGGGATATACATGAAGGTCTCATACTGAACTGGTAATTAATCATGAAAAGATTTTTAGACCTAGATAGACCACTAAAATCAAAAGGAAGATTAACCGGTCCTTTTATACTTTTTTTTTCCCCAACTGTATGCTTTCTATTCTTTTTTTCTATTTTTTTTCCCACAAACTTGAAAAGAAAAATAAAGTTTAGGGCTAAGGAGAAAAACAGAGTTAGAGTAAATGTGGAAAAGCACATATTACTTTTATGTAAATATGGGCTTAGAAGTAAAGTGTGCAATTTTGATGCAAACAGTGAATAATGCAGCAGTGTTCACATTGTAGAAGACTGTATACTCCCATGAACGGTAACTGTGAAAAGGATATTGTCTTTAAGAATAGGGTGTTTGTACTGCTGTTACACAAACTAAGTCTGGTTGTTGCAGATGCTCAGTGATAAAAATTGTCTGTGTATAATTAATAGTAAAATATGAGCCATGGGATGTGTTAGGACTTTGATAGTTGATCTCTGAGGCCTGGCTCCATTCACAGAATCACAGAATGGTTGAGGTTGGAAGGGACCTCTGGAGATCATCTAGTTCAAATTTTTACAGGAACAAGGGATTAGCACATGCCATTCCCTGTCTGCTCATCCTGGTTTCCATGGTAGGAGGCCCAAAGCGCATGTCTAGAAGGGAGTCATGGTGCAGGTCTTGACCATGGTTCAGCGAGCACAAGGACTGCAGGTAACTACCATGGCAGCAACCTTCTCTGGTCCAGAAATAACCTAACCACAGGTGAAGGTCTCCTCCTCCTGTAAGCTCCTAAAAAGTATTTATGCTTATGTACTTATTTAGGCTTATGCTTTGAACCTTGTGGGCATGGATCACAAATAGGAGAATATTTTTCTGAGCACCACACAGTGTAAAAAAAAAAAAAAAAGGACTGCTGAAAAAAATTACATTGTTGATGTTATTAGCCCATAAAATGCTTGTCTAAGCACCAAAGGAAGAGGAAAGCAGAATAAAAGGAATGTGTTCCCCCCGCCCCAGCAGCTCTTCTCATCCCTTTCTTTGCTGGTTATCCAAATCCTGCTACTCTTAGCCTGTAGTAACCTCTATTTCATTGCTTTTTCTGATGATTGTCTCTTTTTGAATAGCATTAATGATCACGTGCTGAATGACTTCTTTTCCTCTTTCTCAAGAGCATTGTCTTTCAGCTGCTGGCTCTCATTCTATTTACCATACTCAAAACTCTGTATTCAAATAATGGTATTTACATCAGAAACAAAAAAATGAAGCTTTTTTCTATCCTTAGATGACCTTTCATGCATAAATGTTGCAGGAATCTTAAAACAATGAGTACTGAAATCACTTGGAATGAGAAGCAACTACTTCAAGCAAAGACAAAGTTACATCTCAGAAGTTCATCTTTCATTTTGGTATGTTTTTCAGGAACTAATTGGACACATTTTATTTACCAGAAAGAAATATTAATAAGTGTTGGAATTTTTTAAAGCAAAATAGACAGAATTTATGGTATGGTGAATAATCAAGCCAGTCAACCTTTGACTAAGGAGCCCTAACAAAATTATGCAGCAGTATCTCTAGTTTATCTATTGGCACTTATGAATGACTTTGACAACACTGACAGATGAAAGATCAGGTGAAAAATAGGGGATTAAATGGCCTTTTTTGGTACTCTTTTATTTGGAATCTTTTAGGGTCCAGCGATTGCAGATAAGATCACAAAGATAATTAAATACAGTTTTTTAACGAAGTCTTTTCAAAGCTGCCATTTCCAATTGTGCAATGAAAAGGAGGATTGTATGATAGAAATTTATAAAGTATTACATTTTTCTCCTCACAATCAAAATTGTATGCTTTCTCATGTTTTTATAAAAACAAGAATTATGATAGAGGTTTTATCAGATTAAAAAGGAAATTGGACTATGGGAGTGGAAAAGTTCTACTAAGGGTAGTGGAATTACCACTTCTATCAAGGTGAATGATCGTAGTTTTAAATAATTTTTTTTGAAAGTTTAGAAGAGTTTGCCTTGTGTTTCTTCTGTGCACCCATGAAATAAAAGGAGATGTTATGGTGTGTCTATGTTGTTTTTACTGTAATTAAAAATGGAAGGATCTGTGTTTGAGGAATTCCTATTAAAAGGGTGGAGTTCTCCACTGCAGGAAAAGAAACTTTTAATGTTGAATTCATACATTCATCAAGTTTTTTAGCTGGAATCATCAGTAGCTGATTTGGGGAAATCAAGTGTGAAATTGTTTTCCACAGTTATTTTACATGTCCCCTAAAAATATCAAAAAACTAAGTTTTAAGGAAAGATCCTAGTATTTGTATGGGTTTTGTAAGAGTGTCCTGTATATATTTCTGCTAGCTGTAAATTGCTCTTTGAAAAGAATGTGGAAAAGCACTACTGAGACATTCAAACTGCTGGAACCTCAACATAAATCCTTCACTTCTTGATCTAGATTTCATATTGTATCTTCACCTTACTTACTGGATTTTATTTTATTGAAGTACTTATCCAACAATAATTTCAACACAGTGAGTATAACCCAAAGGAATAAAATAATTACTAAGTTTTAGACAGAACAGGTGTTTTTATATGTCAATCTACTTTCTACTGCAGACAGGAACATCTTAGTGCTTGTATGCATAGGATGCATTAGAAAGTGATGTAGCTAATGCTCATTAGCTGTGTGTTTTAAAAGATTACACTTTCAGAAAATTACAACTGAGACGCACTTATATTTTCTGAGGATCAAGTAATGACCCACTTCAGCTTCTGACTTAGATGAAATTATTTTCATCTAAACAGATACTCATTTTTCCAAACAATTACTATTTTTTTTCCAAATATTGTGGCTCCTGCAAAGACTGATATGACATAAAATGTGCAAGTCCAAATTCTTTGCTGAAGTATTTGAGCAAAAAAAATCCATTTATCTTTTGCAGAGCCGTATCTGTTCACATCAGTGCCAAATTTGGCTAGCTTCTGGATGTCATTTATTTATAATCCACAAAGATACTGAATTGATCCATATGCTTCTTCAGTGCTACAACACAGCCTTAATACCAGCTTAATATCAGGTTCCTAGAGGAATCTCAAAGCAATTTACAGACATGGCAACAAATTATTCATGTTAGAGGGAATGTGTTTGAAGTCCCATCAGTCCAAGATATTGGAATAGCACAGGAGCTGTGTGCAGTTGGAATAAAATCAACTTTCTGGCTATGAACCAACTGGCAATAATGTGCGCTGATTTAAAAAACGCAGTTTATCATTGGTCTGCCTTCTTGACTTGTACCACCTTGCTCAGTGACAGCAGAAGCACAAACTCACTGGTTCTGTATTTTCATCTGCAAGCCCAGAACTACATGTTGTGCAAATCACTCAGGGTGTAAGAGAAGACTAGAAGCGTGCTAAAACTGGTAAGCAGTTGCTAGCGTCCATAGGACCTCACCTATCAAGTCCAATCTTAGAGGACTAGACTGTAAATGAAACCAACCTTAAATATCACCTGCTGAGTAATTAGGAGTTACTCCTATTAATCCTGTTTGGTAGTGCTTCATTAACTTAATAAATTGCAATTCTTTTGATTGAGGTGATGAAAAACAAAAATAAAGAACTTCTCCCAGCTGTGGCTGATCAGATACCTGTAATACCACTTATATGAATCTTAAGAATTACAGTATGCCATATTAAAAGTAATTTGAATTGTATAGGAACATGGGGTTGAAATGTAAAGCTTTTTCAAGTCTTTATTAATTTGTAAATAATTTCACTTTGGCATTATTGTTTCCCTTTGGACTTGCTTTCAGCATTGATCCAGGTTCGTGAGTTTATTTTGTTCTGTTTGTAGAAAATTTGTGAACAGAGATTTATAAATGTTAGATTTATAAATGTGCTTCCCTGCAATATTAGGCAACTAGATTCAGTCACCCACATGACTCCTTTCAGTTCTGTGTCCCTATTTCCTATTCAAAACTAATTTATATGCTGCAAGCTATCCATTTTCTTATGCTTCCCTGCAGCTAGGAGAATTGACATCACTCTCCATAACTGGACTGTAGCACTTTAGTTCTATGCAAGAAGACTGTTGATTCCTTATTGAAATAGATGTTAGGAGTCTTAAATATGTTTTCCAGGTTCTTTAGGAGGTAACATCCTCTAAAGTCAATTCTAATACATCTGGAATCCAAATATAATTTCTGACAAAATCTATATGTCCTGAATACATTTTGATACTATTGCTTAGGTCAGTTAGGTTCCCTTTGGATTTATGACGTGGATTAGCCACTTCAATTCAAAGGGAATGACAACCCATTTCACTAGAGAAACCTCAGTGATTTATAATCTCATACATGAACCAGATCTAACTACAGTTTATTTTTTCAAAAGTGGCTTGCTTTCACTTCTGCTCAATCCGAATTAAATATTCTGGATTACAGATCACTATATTCTTTAAATCCTGTGCTAGTCTGACAAATTTATACCTTTGATTAAAAAAAAAAAAACAACAACAAAAACCCTGTAATGTCAGTTTTGAAAGGGTTTTGCATGTCTAAAAAGTAAATTCTTCTATCTTACCAACAAAATGCATTAAGTGCTTGTTGATTTGCATGAAGATAAATTAATCAAACACCCAGATTTTAGAGATTTAATTGCCTCTACAGATATGATGTGCTTGATCCTAGAGCCCAAAATTCCTGCCCAGTTTCTTTTTTGGGTAACTGAGGAACTGGTTGTAAATCTTCATGATACAACAGCTTCATCACAGTTTGTATATCATAATTACCTCCCTTACTGTTGACAATAGTCTTGATGCTTATCACTGCTATTGGATGGGCAAGTGCTTTTATAAGGCTGTATCATCATCTGAAACCAATACTGGCTTTGATGGAAATGACATATGAAATGAATCTCAGTTAATTGAAATAAGCTTTTCAGATCTGACTTTAGTATTCAGTTCTCCATTCAGGATTGCACTAAATTGTCCAGTACTCAGTCAAGTCATTCACTCAAGCACTGTTAAATGGGGTTTTGGCAAAAAAATGGGATGCCAGAACATGGCCACATAAGCACAAAGTAATTCTGCTGTGGACATATTTTCAGTTAAAAAAAAAAAACAAGCTTATTGCTTGTGGAAAGCCCTAGATTTCCTAGCCTCCTTCCACAATTCTCCCACTCTCTTAAGAGTGACTGGAAAAATCTGCTATCTCTAATTAAGTGTGGGTTTTTGCCAGATCAGACAGTCTAGTGAGGAATAGAGGTGACTTTGGGTTTCTTTGACTAAATTGCTTCTATCTGCCAATGTATAGTGATATCCACTGAAGATGCATTTTCATCTAACCTATTCTGTAAATAACAGGGTATCCCAATTCACCTGTGTAATGCTGGCCTTTATAATAAAGTGGTAACTTTCAGCTGTACTTTTTTAGGAGGGGAAAGGCTTAATAGCATACTTCTGTTGTTGGTCTCTGCTTATGGACTGTTTGCATGTGGGTAGATATGTTGCCCTTTGGGCTAGCCCCATAATCCTTCTTCATATAGGCTGTTAGTCTGGCATGTTCGTCAGTTTTTGCTATCACCTTCATAAAAATACTCCATTTTATGAGCTTACAGGCACAGTACAGGCATCTTGGGCTTTTTCTTAACTGTCAGCTGTCAACTTTGGAAGAACTTAGCCATCTCTYATTCTGCTCATTCAGCTGGGATGTGGGCTGCAGCAGCTAACACTGAGTTGTGCTCGTATTTCTCTACTTCTGGCTAGGACTAAGTTGCTTCATTGTATTCTGTTTTCTTGGCTTTAAGTTTACAGTTTTTGCTGGAATAAAAACACTCTTTTAGAAGAATCAACGCCACTCCCTAATTTATTTTGAATGTTTGCATGAGGAAGAAGAATTCTCTCACTCTACTGTAACAATGCAAAATTGTTGATTCATTTTTTTACTTCCTTTATTGATGCCTATCTTTGTAGAATTCTCCCCTATTTCAAGTTACTTACAATAAAGCTATCTTGGATACACTAACTTTATAATCCTTAATTCTTCCTTAGAATGCATCTGATCAATAGCATTTAGGCTAAGCTAGATGGCTTCAAGATTTTTCAGATGTGAGATTTGTTTAGAAATTATCTCAAAACGTGCTGCTTCTTGTTGCCAGCTGCAGGGTTTAGATTAGAATCTAGATTTGGATTGTGCTCATATTCAGAATTTTTAGATGGTATTCAATGCAAGTAATGTTCATTTCCTATGTGTATTTGAGCTGTTTGAAAAACTGGAGAATGTTTTTACTTCATAGGTATATCAGAAAAACTGAAAAGCCAAAATGTATCAATGACAGAGAAAGAAAGGGGTCAAAATAAACACCACCCCCTCTTGACTTACTGGTCTCTTATGCAGACCTTGAAGCCAGAATGGAAAATTCAGGTCTACTATTATAAAGATGTTTTAGATGACTAAAGTGTTACTGATATTCTTTTACTATGTTCAGATGTTTCTTTCCCACCTTCAGTGCTGTTTTCCAAATGTGGGTGTGCACAGAAAGGATGTGCATAAAGTTTCTGCTCCAACAGAAAACTGCAAAATCAACACTTCAGTGACTTCCCACTGAAGCAAAGAAATTGATATGCAACTATCCCAAGTTATGGGTTTTCTGGAGGAGCAATTTTATACATGGTGTGGATCTAATCTCAGTACGGAATTTTTGAGTATTTTACCTGTGCTTGGATCTGGAGTTATCCAATAACTTATCTCTATTGAAGGAGTTGATGTTACCTGAATAATTGGCAAAATTTTGCAAGAAAATTGCAAATGTAGCATACTTCTATTTAGCTCTTGCTTTATTTTTCCAAGGCTTTATTTGAAAATTAAATTCTGCATGACATATTAAAGTTGGGTTTTGGAACAAGTTTTTTCAAGAAGCATCTCTTGAGAAAAGATCTGGCAACTGTGGAAAAAAAAAAGGGACACACAATCATTTCTGAAAGTAGCAACGGCAGGTTTCCAGCACAATAGGTATTAGAATGGAATTGTTTCCATTTTCTGCTGTATTCCATTTGTGTGTCTTTTCAAGTTGGTATCAGTGAAGAAGGATGACCTAGATGAAGATGACTTACAGTGTAAGAGACAAAGGACTGCAGAAAAGAATCACTTCAAGTATTCCCATGGACTGCTAGGTTCTTAATCAAGTGTATTAGATCTATGTTTGTGTGAAACAAAATGTACAGATAATGCCTTGCAGTGCACATTTCCATCCACAAGGAAAGAAGGATCTGATTTCCCTGTAAAGCAAAAGCTAGGGTAATTTGACTGCTTTAACTGTGAATTATCATATTTTCAAAAGTTTAGTTTTCTTGTAGTTTGAAATAGAAGAAATTCGTATTTTAATCTTAAAGCTTTATTACCTTTAACGTTCTTATAGAGCAATAAACATTTAAATCACAGATCTCTGTATGCGTTCTTAGCCTAGATCTTATGTGGGTATTATTAAATATCTTGGGAAATCTGCCACTCTCTGTGCCACTAGCACATTAGCAGATATTTTCTTTTTCATATTCTCAGTTTAAAAACTGAGCAATAACATTTTAATGAAGTGGCAGCCTAGCACAGACAAAATATTTCTTTGATATTTCGTGTATTTGTGTGTGTAGCTGTGGAGGAGTAGGTATGTTTTGACAGTTACTTCTTGGTGACTTATGAGTGCTTTCAATGGCAAAATCTTGTAAGAACAAGATAAGGTAACAGAAGTCCAAGAAAGAAGTAGAATATAAGTTAGAAAGGACAAGCACTTTGACTGAAACTGTAAACTTATTTTAGTGTTGAGCTTTTATATGCAATAGCTATTGAGATGTGTATTGCTCATTGATATTTTCTTGCCTGTTCTGGAGGTATTAGTGAGGTTCAGATAAATAATACTGCTTTTTTACTTTTATGATGAGCATTGAAACTGAATAGAATGGACTTGTTCATTAAAAAGAGCAAGTGCTCACCAGTTTAGTATTAGATTTCATGCTAGGTATCTAGAAGCATCAAGCAACATTTTCATCCATTTTAAACATAACAAAAAAACCAGCAAGACAGTGGAAATGATCTATTTCTCCTACTCCTAGCAAATGATTTTCCCTCCCAAAGACACATTTCCGAGAAATGGGAGCTGCTGGGTTTTTTTGCAGTGCAAAAACATCTACTTCTGGCTGCTGTCTCCACTGATATCAGAGGTAGAATTCCTTTAAAGCAGTCTGGCATTGAGACACAAAGCAGAAGTTAACTTCAAATAATGTGATTTTAACACTCTAAATGACAGATTCCTTCACCTGCATGAGGTATGTTTAATTGCATTTTGGTTGGAGTCAGCACATGTGAAAAGGAAAAGAAGTGTATATTGTGTCTAGAAATGTAGTACAGAAAATCAATATATGTATTTCTTCAGCATGGAGTGTGTACATCAAAAATATTTCACTGAGCTATCCTAGTTTACCTTCAGTTAATGCAGTATCCTTTGGGGGATGATTGACTGTGAAAATATAAAGATTCATGATCAGATGACAAAAGAACAAGAAACACTGTGTGCAAACACTTAAGACCTAAGTTTCAGATTTTAAAATCAGTTGAGCATCTGCTGGGATTTTCATTGAGAAGTCAGTAGGTTCTCAATGGTTTTTTTTATGAGTAGGTACAAAATTAGTATGGACACAGGTACCGAGCCTGCATAAATGCTTTCTGCTCATTGTGTACTCTTCTACATCTTTGTATGGGTGTTGTCAGGAAGTTTGTTTCAAGCATTTTCAAGGTAGGGATTTGGGTTGCTAAGACAGTTTAAAACAATTTTCTAGATAACTCTGTTCAAAATTGTATCAGGAATCAAGTAAGATGTACTAGCTTTGCATATACTCTTGAAAAAGTAATGAAATGTAGCAGAGAAAAGATATATCAAAGACATTTACAATTTCAGTTCTGATGTTGATTGTGCAGTCAATATTATGATCACTTTGCTTGTGTCTTTTGTATCCTGTTATATTTCTGTCTTTTGTCAGATTGTTTAGAACAGATCTAACTCCTATTGAAGATAATGCTAAGTAAGCATAAAAGTACCTAATTCTTTGTATCTGATTTTTGACATCTATCTAATTGATGGTAGTTGTCCACCATTACCAACCTAAAAAGTTCTGTTTAAATGATTGCTACTGTAGGTATTTAATCAGATATTCATAAAAAATATCTGGGAATTGAAATAGGAAATTTCACATGATATTCAACTAGTTCAGTAATTTTAAGATGATTCACAGCTCTAGGGTGTTTATTCTATCACATCATTATCATATTTGAATGGGGTCTGGAGATCAATGTGAATGAAAATATAGCAATTAATTGTTTTGATACAGTAAAATATGTATGCAAAGGTCACTGCATTTGTTTAGTCTTGCAGGTGCTCTTTGAAATGGTCCTTTAAATTGTTGTTCATTTTCCAAATGACTTTAAAGTTGTATTTTATATGATATGATTAGAGACGATTAATATTCTAAGTTACTTCACATGCAAATATAGTAGAAGTACAGTATTTACCCTGAGTCATACCAGAATTTACATTCCTATTGTTTTGTGTGCCTTTTTCTAACACTTATTCTGAGTGAACTGCTAGAATCCTGTATTGTTTTTGGTTTCAGAAATACTGCTAGTCCAATCTCAAAACTAGGAACAGTCACAATGGTGTGTAACGTATATATATGGTGCAATAGGAGTATTTTATTCAGTATATTAAACATTTTTTGAACTCAGGTCTCAGTGGAGAAGTGCATATGTCAGAAGTGGTTCACCAGGCTATCCTAGTTAACCTTCAGTCAGCACAGTATCCTTTGGGAATGATAGGTTGTGAAAGTGTAAAAATTCACGATTGTCCCACATTGAACAGTTGTTCCAATATGATGCATGATGTCATATGGATTCACTTGGATTCTTTCTCTTTCATTTTCTCTACCCACAAATATGTGCTTTATAAAAAGATAAAATGTAAGTAATTGTTTGGAAATGTTGACCATGAAATTAAATTCATGGTAGGAGTTCATGATTTCCGGAAATTCACTTTGTTTCTAAACAGAATTGAGTCAGATATAGGAGTTATCCGCGTTGTCTCATGCATTCAAAGAAGAGAAATTATGTCAGGTACTTTGGATGGCCACTGTCAAAATACAGGTGCGTGTTACTTAGAGAAACATTCAGTGAACAACTTTCAGGCAGTTCACTAACTGCATTTTCTTTGACCAAATATTTTCTTAATGATAATGCATGCTGAACAAACTTTGAAAAAATCAGTGTCTGGCAAAATCAGTCTCTGGCAAAAGCTTCAAGGAATTTTTAAAGTACAGGTACTGATAGACTTAGGTTCATCATTTGCTTCAGGACCATCAGAAACCAGTTGATCCCACAGCTCCAACTTTGAATGACGCTAGTATGGATCCTGTAGCTCTCTGGTCAGCTTAAGTAAGCTTCTGGAGTTACATAATCAACTGATGTGAAATACTAAGACTGGTAAAAGAATATTCTGAAATTAATTAAAGAAAAGAATCTTAAAAATATACTAAAGTCTTTTCTGAAAAAAAATCAAAGTAATTGCTATATGTCACAGCTGACAGGATTTTGTGAAAAAAGTAGTTCAGCTGAAGACCTTTCTTTTTCCCTGAGAAGACTGTATTTAGTGACTCTTAATGACAAATGAATCTTAAGAAAGCTAAAAAAAAAAAATTGTCAGCAGTCAATGTAACTTACAGTCTACCATGTTGATTAGCCTTATTTAGGAAAAATATTCTTTTTTTCAAAAGAAAAGGTTTTTTTTCTTTCTCTTCATTCACCTGGATTACCTGGATATCTCATAGATTGTTGGGAACATGTCAGTGATGTACTATCAATACTGTAATATTGAGTAGAAATGAAAGTAGTCCCCGAGAAGGCAAGAAACTTTTTATGTTAGAAAAGATGGTTGTGACAAGTATCTTGTTATGTGATACATATGTGATAGCAATTATCTGAAAGAGTAGAGTTATACATAGTTCAACAGTTAATACAGACAAACAGTATAAATAGATGTTTGTATTTCAATGAAAGCTTCCAGGAAAAAAATGTTTCAATACAAGGATAATATGTAAAAAGAATATGTTAAGTTCTCCAATACAAGAGCAATGTTTCAATACAAGGAGACTATCCATATTCTCCAGTACAAGGAGATTACGTTAAGTTTTGGAAACATCTGATGGAATTGTAGTGAAACAAAAATGGTCACTGTTGCATAATGAGAACATAGAAGTGGAAAGTGTGAAGGGGCCAAAATATTCTCTAGATCTGTGGGGAACAGTAATCTCAAAAGCAAGATGGCAAAAACATTGTCAATGTAATATATGGAAAGATCCAATGATGAGTGTTTCAGCAGGTGAACAAGAAAGTGAGGAGACCATAAATAAGTAAGCAGGGAGATAGGGAAGATATACTAGGTATATTAGGTACTGATCAGGAGAAATATTCATGGCAAAGGAAGAGCGTGGACAGAGATATTTCAGAAAGATATTTTCATAGTGAAGCTAGCTGGGTACCACTCACATTGCACCAGCTGCTTTGTGATAGAGGATGAAACTCAGTACCATGTAGGAATGGCCTTTGGCTTGGAGATTTCTGTGACAGTGGAACTTTTTTGTATGGCACTTTGTTTATTTGCTATGGAAGCTTAGAGAAAATGGATATTTTTAGAGCAAGAAAAAGACAAAAAAAATAACAAAGGGTTATGTAATATATATAAAAAAATCTTTCCTATTCTGTGCTATAATAATAATCATTATGACTATCCTGCTTTCTGTTATTTGTATGCATTTATAATATTAGTAATGGGAACATCTTTGGAATGCTTTATATAGATAATAAAGAAAATGGATTTTGAAAAGTGAAATCACTAAATCTTCCTTAAAGAAAAGAAAAAAAGAAGGCAGTATAAACTGAGTTTTCTTGGGAAGTAGAATCTAAGCTTTTAATCAGATATATTTAAAGAATGGACAGACTCCCAATAAAAGGACATGTGATGATACAGGCAAAATTTACTGTTTGATTAGTTCCAAAGAAGACAGATTAAATTGCTGCTTCTCTGTCAGTATGTTAATACTAAGTGATTATTGCAATTGTATAATATCTTCTCTTTTCTTAGAATGGGTTTAACATGTGAAAATCTGTGCGAATGAAAACAGAAGTCAAATTAAATTAATGATTCACTGATATTTTGTTGACATAGAAATTATGATAAGTTTTTCAGGGTTTCATACAGGTTCAGTAACAATGTTGTGATAATAATATTGGGTTTTAGGTGGTAATTGGTTTGTTCAGATTACACAGGTACTAGTATTCTCTTGTAATGTTTTGGGGCAACTTCAGCTTGATGACAAAACCAACAAAAAATGATTTGAAGATCACTCACATTTTCATATAGCAGTGATTCAATTGCATCTTTTAGGGCCTCATGCAAAGTCCTTAAAAAGAATAAAAATTTCTTTTGCAAAAACTAACTGTAATTCATTGAGTAATTTACATTTCCTTTTTTTTTTTTTTTTGCTGATTATCATTTTTCAAAGCAAAGTCTCATTTTTTACACTTTGTAGTTCTAAAACTGATCTAAGTATCTCCATTCAGATAGAGCTGTCCACTTTCCAAGATTCAAGAGGAAGAATCAATGGAAATAATCTGTTACCAGTTGATCAAGACAATCTCCTAGGCATTCAGGCTAAGAAGGACACTGAATTCAGGTTTCTCATTTCATGGGAAAGAGCTTTCACTATTAAGCAATTTAAAAGGTAGGTGCAATCTTTTTTTCTTTTTCTTTTTTTTTAATTTAACCAACTATTTGAAGTATTTGAAGCACTTTTGTGTAAAAGAGAGAGAGACCTAGTGTGAGAGCAGGCTGCACAGAAAGCAAAGGGGGAAGAGACTGGTAGGCATGTTTATGACATGTATGTTTGGTTAAGGTCACGAATTTCAGGCTGAAGTGCTTCAGCTTTATTTAAATTATGGTTAGGTGCCTCAGCACACTCCTGGAGTAGGCCGTAATAACTGTAGCCTTACTCTGGATATTTTCTATATACAAATACAGAGCTTTGAAGATGTGGTGTCTTAGCACAAAAGATTTCATCGATTCTGTTTGAAAAAGACAAGATGCTTATTTGATATAAATAACACAAACAATATGGCTCAGACCATAAAAGAGAGCGGCAGCTGTGCAATTAGTAGCCATATAACGATAAATGTCTATGAGAAACTGGGGAATATGCATGTGTGGCTGGTGCTAATCTGCATGTATCGCAGTAGTTAACAAGAGTCCCTTGTTTAAGTAATAAATGCAATAAAAGTTTAAACTAGGGAAGTGAAAATTTACCAGTTCTGAAGTGTCATTTTTTTTTGAAAAGTGACCACTTTCAATACATCATTTGGGTATGTTCAGATTTATTGTGCTGATTTTATTACAGTTAAGTTTTTAGTGCATGTATGGAAAATACAGTATTTAATCTCATTGTATTCACAGAGTCAGAAGAACCAGAGGTTGCCTTCTCTACTGAATTGTGTTGCCACAAAACAATCCAATAGGCTAGCTAGTTGTTACCTTCATCAGCACTGATTGTACCACATTGCATAGATATCAGACATGACATGTATTGAATTACTGGAAGGGTGTCAAATGCAAAAAATGAAAATGCACTATGCTAAATTTGCATAGGTAAGAGATAATTATAAGAAGGAAAAAAAGTCTTTTAGTACTGTTGGTATATGTCAGGACTGATTCTGCCTTCTGCAGATATAATTCATTAGTGGAATTATTTTGTTCCATCTTTGTTACATAAACAAGTAGGAAGCAATATATATGGAACACCGCATTACCAGTGCTCAGACTTGTTATTTTTGAAATGAAATTTCCGTTTATGTCTTTCTGGTAAGGTAACTACTGCTAAGATAGGTGATGTAACAATTCAAATTAGGGACCAGTCTTACCAAAACACAGTCTCTAAAATGACAGCCACAGTATATATCGGAGTAAAATTTGCAAGTTGCTGTAAGGTTAATGGTGACTACTCTTGTAACAGAGGAATCATGACAAGCACCAAAGAAAAGATAAAGTAGTGCTTTTCAATATTATTCCACAAGGTATTTAAAAAAATTGTTGAGGAGGAAATTATTAGAGTTAAAGCACTTACAAGAACAAATAAAGTTTCCTAGGACAATGTTTCTCTACATTTCTTAGTACTGAAAATGTCTCCCTCACTGAGACATTTTGAAGAAGTTAACTGCAGAGGGGGAGAAGCTAAATTTAAAGATTTCTGATGAGTTTCCCCTATGCTTGACATAGACGTTTTCCTTTTAAAGTCTCTTAGTGCAGAAGTTTATATGTTCCTTGCATGGAGAGCCATAGGGTTCTGTTCTCTTACCTGATACTTTGTGTTTCCATGCATGATCATTTCGAAGATAAAAACTAGCGTGGCATTTGGTGAATGAGTGTGTGCTGGCTTAACTGGAGCCTTTGTGTAAAGCAAATGAATTCAGTTTCAAGTTTTGTTGTAGTATCCTAGTCCTGGACACAGATGATCTGCATTTAGTTAAGGTAATTACTAGGGCAAATTGAAACTACAATTAATGTGTGAGCTAGCATATATTAATTGTTGCTGCTACCAGTAAAGAAATGCAGTCTGTGTTAGGCTGTAATTTCAGAAGACATTCTTGTCTGAATGCACAATGACAAGAAGAAAATCTGGAAATGAACAATGCTTCTATTTTTTTGAAACTTAGTTTCTCATCATACAGATAACATCAATATTACTGTTTCTTCATAGGTTACTAGCCTTTTATACACAAATCATAAGCTTCTGTAGGAGTTCAGTCTAAATTCACAGGTAGACATTTTTTTTTTTAAGTGAGGCTTTGATCAGAACAACTTCTATCAAGGATTGCATTTATTAACTACAATTACTGGGTGTCTAATGATGTGTGTGTCAGTAGACTTGAATATGTCTTTTCTGTCTGACCACACACACAGTTGTACTTTTTAGGGAAGTACTTTTAAGACAAAATATTTGTAAGGAATATTTGTTTTTCTTCTTCCTGCCCCTGAGCTAAACACTCTCAGAAGCTGTTAAAAAAATGTGAACTCTCCAACTTCATCCTAATCAACTTCAAATACAAATGACTGAGTCTGCAGACTTTCTCAAGCAGAAAGCACAGAAAATTGCTACAAAAATCCCCACTACTCTTTCAGCAATACCACTGAATGAAGAAGAATAAATTGCTTGGACGTTAAATACGCTTTGCAGAATACCTTGTTTATTTGTACACTTCAGTAGTCTCTAGACAATTTATAGTTTTTACTGGTGTAATTAGCCTATTGACCTCACACAAAAATATATATAAACAATACATATCTCTTACTGGTTAGCTATTTCAATGGAATGTGAATATTGATTTTGCTGCTTGAAATACTGCACAAAAATAGTTTTCAGTTTAAAGAAAAAAATAAAAATATCTGACAAGCAGCCAGGAAATCTTCCTCTGCGGTCCTCCCTTTAACTGGCTCCTGTAGGAATTGCTTCAGTTTTTAATAAAATTTTGTGCTTGACTAACTTTGGAGATCATGAGTGCACGTTTGACAGAAATGAAACTTGTGTATTAATGAGCCTAAATAATAAACACAGGTATGAAGCATTGTATATACGGGGTTGGTTCAAGACTTCATAACAGTTCTATGGCTTTGAAGTTTTAAGGTTTATCAGAGAACTAGCCTTCAAGGGTACACTGATAATTTTGTAACTATGGTCATAATATACTTAAACATTGATTTTGATATCCTTTCACTAAGAAGGCAGTAAAATCATAGAAACCTTGACTAATCGGGGTGTATTCTCCCATGCATTCTTGTACAGCATGATTGATATTTTTCAAGGCTGTTACTAAATATTTAGATGTTGCATGATTCTGAAACAACCCTGCTGATGAAAAAAAGAAAAAAAAAGTTGTTGACGACTTTGGCTAGTTGATAGCTATACTGTTGTCTCTTGGCTGTGGATTACAAAGTTAACTCCTTGTTAGCATGGACGTCTGCTCTTCAGTGCTTGCACAGTTTTCTGGGTAGCGCTTCGGAGGAGCTGGGCTTATACTTGTAGACATGGTAAAAATATTTCTGTTTGTATAAGACCAAAAATCAACCAGACAAAACTGAAATGACATGTGTAGGTAAAAAAAAAGAATATTCATGCTTTTGTTGGTCCTACTGTCCTATGAAACAGATATATCAGTTGTGAAATGGCTAGTTATCTTGGACTGACATAAATACAGCATTTATGGTATGTATGTCCTCTTGGTTAGACGTTAATGCAAAAGGGTTAAGTTAATGAAGTTATGTGATGATAGATGCACCATTATTGTAAATTAATTGACTACTTAACAGGAATCTGCAGCCCTACATTGCCAAAATTATTCTGTATGTGGTTATCAGAACTACTAGCCCTTAACTAATAGATGAGCTTACCAGAATTGTTCTGTTATTTGTTTTTCCATGTGAACTGCAATTTACTTAAAAATACTATCTCAGGGATACCCTATTCTCTTGTTAATAACATTTTTCTAAATTGCTTGTAAAAGCTGCTTACATAGGAGAAAAAAAAAAACAAGGCTATTTTATTCTCATTTCTTTCTGTTGCTGTTAAATCCCATGGAAAAGTTAAAAGCTAAGAGATGGGAGAAATTAACCTCTTAGTCCAGTTTTGCAAAAGAATTTTGCATCTAGAGGCAGAAACATGCCTATTTGACTGGTCTGATAGTCTGAAAATAATGGTACCATTGGGGTACCCCCCCCCCCCCAGTTATACGGGTCAGATTGAATTGCAGGGTATATATAGCATGTCTGGCCTATTATGTAATCCTGTTGATTAAGAAAGTTCAGTTGTTGGTGGAAACAGTGTGAAGTGGTTCAGCTACAAGAAGTAAAAGTGCTTAGTTTAATTCCCAGCTCATCTGCAAACTTTTTCCTAGCTTTGACAAGTTTGTTCTTTACTTTCGTTATCTGGGAAGTGAGGCTAACACTTTCATCAAGTGCTGTGAAGATAGTCAGCTAAATTTGTGAATTTTTTTGATCCTTTCTAATAAAAGGACCAGTAAAAATCTAACGAGTAATATGAACTCTTGTATCTATATGTATATATAAATACATTTTCAAATTTCAAATTTCATATTTCAAATATGAAAATATACAGTATTGGACTGGATGCAGTACCTTTTTGGTAGCTTTTCAGGTTGCATAATTACTTTAAATATGGTAAAGGGTGCTTTCTTCTGTGCTTTTTAAATAGATTTTAGATAATTAAGCCTCCAAAAAAAATCTTTCCAAGTGTGTGTGTGTGGGGAGAGGAGATTATTTAAGTAACTGAATGAGGTGACCAATATTTTCTGATGAAAGTTTGGAACCCCCCCTCTGGGGAAGATATGCTGCCTTTAGGGTGAGTGATTCCAACTGCCAGTCATATAGATGTGGTTCACCAATTGATTTTTTTTTTTCCCCCAATCCATGCGAGGAAGATATGTATTCGGTGCCCGGTCAATGAAGAAATATAAAACTCAAGCTAGCTCTAAAAAAAACTGACTCTGTGGCTAGGAAGGAATGATTAGAATGTAAGGGGGGAGGGAAAGTTCACCCAACATGCAAAATAAGCATGCTTGAAAAGGCCAATATAGTTTAAATGCTAAAAAGAAGACAACAGAAACAGAGGGAAATAACTTTGCCAAACAATCTGACAGTTATAAAAAGACAGGTCCCAACTCTCCAACATTCAACTATTATTAAGTGATTAAATATAAATATATATATATATATTTATAGATATATAAAATGTAAAAGAAAAATACTAATAGATTTGAAAAGTCACTATGGGGAAACATATATTGCTATTTTACACATATATCCTTTACACAACTCTCTAACATACCCATCTGACCTTAAGTTTTCTCAAATATAATGCAGTCAAATTAAAGTCTCAGCAAAATTGATGCATTCAACATATAAATTCGTCCTGTGATTGTATAAGGTTAGCAGATTTGTTGCTAGTTTTGCTCCTCAAGATTTGAACACAGTATTTGTTATCTCTGAAGTGTTAGCATACATTTTAAATAGTATTCTTTTTTAATAGCATTTGGATAATTTTTCAAACCTAGTTTCCAAGGATGTGTTCAGGATTTCTACTAAAAATATAATTTCCAGGAGATTTCTAATTCCATGTCTAACGTTTATGTTCCTTAGGAAAAATGGTACAAATAAATACACTTCAAAATTTACCACACTTTTTTAATCAATAAATGCTTCTAAAGTCTTTATTTATTTATTTTGCAAAGGAGAGAAGGGAAAACAGCCGAGGGCTGGTTTAGACTAAAAATATTTTATTCAGTTGGAAAATGGTAGCAGGTGAATATACAATTGACTGCGATGCGAATAAAGGTGGCTTGGTGAGGGAGACCAAGGTTGATGTTCTTTGTGAGTAATGGAGAGCTAATTTTAGTGCACTATTAAGAAATACTCTGCTTGAAAGGTCCAGGGAGCTTCCAGAGGAATTGGGAATGCAGCAGTAAATATCTCATTATACACATCTGAGATGTTGCTTATTTACCTAATGCAGCTAGACAGCCCTAATATCTGGGGAATTACAGAGGAATGAAACTGGTCTACTATCTGCTTGACTTCTTGAAATAACAGAAAACAAACGAATATTGTTCACCATATTCTCCCTTCACAAGAGTACAGTCCAGCTGGGCCCTAATCTAGCTTACAGGACTAGCTCTGCACACCTTAAGACCTACTTTGGCCTTGCTTATCCTTTGCTAAAAATTGTAGTGACTCTGAATCTTTTAAAACATGATGATGTTCATGGGACTATTGTACTCCATGACAAATGAAGCCTATTTGCGGCTATGAATTTGCCCTAACTCACCTGTCTGCTCTTAATGTTTCAGTAAGGACACGTACACAAGGACTGGTGCTGACTCAAAGGGAGAACTGAATGGGGAATGGGACATTCAAATCAGCTGCTTTTATTAAGCACTGTACTGAGAGGCAGTCTAGCCAAGCGAATTAGTATGGGTATAATAATGCATTAATGTTCTGGTACCATGTTGATGCAAGATCTGGCACAGCATCATTCTGCCAACTCATGCACCTTTACATTGTGAAGATATRTCCTGTTAGGCTGTACAATGGACACTGAAATTCAGTGGCTCACTTAAAACTTCATAATCGAGTTTTTGTGTAAATACTAAAATTTTCATCATTTTTGATCTCAAATACATGCTTCACCTTCAATAGCATGTAGTAGTTCATCAATTTTCAATAAATAAGATTGTACTAATTTTAGCAATGTCATGAAGTTGAAGGAAAGCAAAATCAATACGATGAAGCTTAAAATGTAAATCTTTAATAGAACTTATATTGAGTATTGAGTAGGGATATCAGAAGTTAACTTAATACTGCTCTGTAATGTCATACACAATTAAACTAAAACAATAACAGTTACCTAAAATAAATGCATACACTTGTTAAAAGTAGAGATGCATAAATTGCATTAGGATCATACACTTGGTGTGAGTTAAGCTTCATTTTTTAAGCTTCAATAATGCTTTACTTTTTCAGAGCTGAAACCAGGACTACATAACTTAAAATACAAACTTAACCTAAAACATAAAATATGAACTTAAAATATAAAATAAGGAAATATATTTGGAAAATTGTCCCAGGCTTTTAGCTGCCTGTAGTACTGTGATGTTTTTGTTTTTAGCAATATATATCCTTTACCTAAAATATGGCAGTACTGTGCAATTTTATAGCAGTACATCTTTGGCAATTAGTACTTGTATTGGCTTTAATCTTTCCTAAGGTCATACTCATTTTTCAGGCAGAAGCAAGAGCACATTTTCACTCTATGGTATGAAATGTAAAAAGGAACAAGTTGGATAAAAATAAATCTCCCAAAGGCAAAATTTCCAGACAATGATTATAGTTTATATGTAAAGAAAACATCATATAGAAAAACCTAATTTAAGGCAATGAAAGACAGTTTTGAAAGAGAACAACGCATTAGTAGGGAGGAGTAATAACAAAGCATGACTGATTCAAACAGACTGATGTCTTCATAGACTTCTCCAAGGATGCAGAGCAAGATTGATTGTCATTTGCTGACTGTCTCTGTGATAGAGAAGTATCTTTTAAAGGCTGAAGGAGAGCTTAACAGGAAAGGATTGAGACAGAATTCTATTTTAACAATAGCTTCCTTTCTTGCACACATGATTCATACTACTAATTAAGGCCAATTAGAGTTGAACTCAGTACTATACAGCAATTTTTTTTGGCACTGCAGAGAGTGCCATATCAAAGTGCACGTAAGGACATGGCTACTGCTTATGAATACTACTATGATGAAATGTAATTCTTTTATTTCTTTTATTTATATATTTATTTAAGTGTCAGCATTTCCTGCCCTAAAGGTATTTTCAAGAGCAACATATCAGATACTTTCTAGTATCTCATACTCACACTAGTATGGATCTTAGGCAAGAGACTGTACTAATAATCTTACAAAACCTTGGATTTTTTTTCTTAGCGTGATGTGCATGTTCACATAAGGAAGTTTTTAAGGCTCCTGATTATTGATAATCTGACTATCCTCCAGTAAAACCATTTATCAAAATCATTACTCGAGGGGTGAAAGTTGAGCCCGCATCCTGCAATTGTGCAGTGCAACCACAAACGATAATTCGGAAGACATCCTAAGAGAATGAGCAGAGGTGTTCAAAAGAAATTAAGAGACCACAGCATCAGTGAAGGGAGAATACAAGTTCAGCAAGGGGATTGTTGCCCCTGGTGAGAAGAAGTATGGTTCTGAGTTTTGGCTTAGCAGAGATCATCATACACCTGGTCAAGAAGAATTTAGTGGAGTACAAGGGGTAGGAATGCACCTGGAAAGAGTTCAGATGGATCTGGAAGAAAGGAAAACTATTCAGTGCAACAATACATTCAGTGAAATTAGAGCTGTAAATGGAAAAAAAAAGCAGTGAAATGCTTGCCTTTTCTTTTTAAGATAAGACAGACTACAATTTTTTTATGCAGAAGTAAGTAGCAGGAAAAAATCATAGGTTAAAGTGAAGAAAACGGTAGCCAGCAGTATCTTTCCATACCCATCCTGGAGCAGGTCCCAACTATGTAAATTATCATAGCGCTATTAGCTTCAACCCTGTCTTCATTTTTTAAGTATCCTGGGAAACTTCTAAACTCATGAAGGCTTATGGCTGTATGGGAAGCTAGGTTTCTTTGCCATTTCTGTTTTGGTCTGAATGTTGGAAATCTGATCAAGCAGAGAACAAGAATGTTTGAAAACACAATGATTAGTATTCCTGTATGTTGCATAACATCTTACTATGTTCTATTTCTTTTTTTTTATTATTTCTAGCATGATCCACATTTTGCTTCAGTGAATCCAAAATAACCCACAAACCCTATGGAAAGTATAAACCCTTCAAAGAAATATATTTCAAGAAAGCCAGGTGCACTGGGTACAGATCTAATTTTCAGTACATACTGCCTACCACAGATGAGAGCACAAGACTTAATACAGTATGGATAGCAAAATTAGATATGCATAACACAACCAGAAAAAGTAAAAGTTTATTGAAGACTCAAAGCAACTTGGCATTTGGAAGGAAAAGTAGCAACAAATACTCAGATGCTGACAGTTAATGATAACAAACCAGTGGTTTGAGATTAGCAAGCCTCAAGGATATCCAGACTTTCAATTTTGAGAGAAACCTCACAGTAATGTAGAAGTTTCTGTGAATATTTTCTCTTTCCCCCAAAAGTGATACTTGTCTGTCTGTATCCACCACTGCTTCCTCTACACAGAGATCCTTTTTCTCTCTACAACTCTCCATTTCTGTGTTCATTATGAATAAAACTTTTTCAGCTTTCTGTCAGTTGTTAAAAAAATGAAATGGCGGCTTTGATGCACCCAAGGAGTCTTCTGGTTTTTCCTGGGGGAAAAAAAAACCCAAAACAGTAGTCCTCCCACCATGCACCACTGTGCTCTGAGCATGGCTCTCTCTTCTCGATGGGCTCTGCATATATACTGGGGGGCTGCTGTTGGGTCCCCCCAAAGCTGTCTCTTCTCCAGGCTGAACAAGCCCCAGTCCTGCCCTGCTCACAGGGCGAGTGCTTCAGCCTCGACCAGCTTGGTGGCCCTCCCCTGGACTCGCTCTCTTTTGTTGATGTTTTTCTTATATTTGGGGGGGCACAAAGCTGGACTCTTTATAGTCTGATACACACATCAAAGCTTGAAACCCAGAGTTATGTAGGCTTTTTCAAAGAGAAGCACTGAACGCTTCATTGACAAAATCTGTATGTTAATGGCTCGCTTTTATAATCATAACAATACACTTACGTTATAGAGGACATGCTAACAAGAATACCTGATGATTTACTTGGAATCTGCTAATTCRTATTAATCCCAATAAATACTGTGAGTGCAAAATACATGATAGGTATGTGTGTAGGCATAAAATGAAGTTACTGCCTGTCAGAAAATGTATTATTTCTATGTATCGAGAAAGAGAACTGAAGTGTTGAACCATTTTGCTAAAATAGTATTACAATCATTTTTTTGCACTTGTATGATGAAATATGGTTCATTTTAATTCCATAAAATTAACTGGATATTATTAATCGTATTTTAGTATTCTGTATTACTTTGTTTATGTAATGTGTATGTTACAAACAAGTTATGATAGACTCCTGATTTAATTTGGCCTTAACACGTTATGAAAAAAGATGTAGGAAATACTTTACAGGATAAATTATTACTGAAGACGTGTATTTCTGACTATAAGGGATGCCATTGTGTGTATGTGATGTCAGACTTTGATTCCACTGTGGTATGTTAACTTTCTGAACATTAGATACATACACATCTATATAAATTTATGTGTGTATATACATCTGTGTGTATACATCTATGCACATATGTATGTCTTTTTGGATCTCTTATACCCATCACAGATGAAATCAATGGTTGATACTTTGATTTTCATGTTCAGCTTTCATAAATTCAGATCCTTTAGATGAAGAATAAATACAGTGCTCTTCATTAGATAGTTTGCTTATAAGCAAACACCCCAGGGACCCACAGTCAGAGAACATAAAGTGAAGGTAGCTAGCTAGTAGAATTCATTATAACATGATGCAGATGAGGATATACAGGTGGCAGTCTAGGCAGGAGTGATTGGTACCTCTGCACCAATGTCCATCCTCAAACGCAAATCAGCAGAGTGCCACCTTTGGTGGCCCTATTTTCCAAAAGTCCAGCTTTGGGGCAATGTCATGGCCTATTTCACAGTCCATGACATGAGCAACTCATCTTTTCATAGACCTGGCATACACTTGTGTCTGCCTTGTGTAACAAATGAAAATAAATTCCCTTTCTGAAAACAATTTCACAGTCAGCCCAGGATATGTGTTAAGGAAAAAAAAAAAAAGGAGTTTCTTTCACAGGATGGTTCTTCCAGGTGTAATGGTGTGATGGAAACAAGTTTAGTATTAGAGTGGAAAGAGAAGGGCTGAAGGAAATGCAGAAAGACTGAAAGCATAGATGTAGGCAGGGGTAAAGTTTAAAGCACTTGAAACAAAGAAAGAGCTCTCTGAACTTCTTATAGAAAAGAGGGTAAAGTAATAATACAAGTATCATAGGAGAGGAAGATAAACTTGCAGTCCTGCTTTATACAAAGAAAAATCTGAGCTTGAATAGATGATCAGCAAGGTAAATGAAGACTTCACTGCTAAATCACAGAACAATGAATCTTGCTTTAGGAAGATTATTTTTGTTGATTCATTTCTTCTTATTTGTTAAATCAAATCTGATAACACAAGCTTAAGCCAATCATCAGCACTTCTCACTTGCACGAGTGGAAAGGGATTTTGAAAGCAAAATGTCTCTGCTGCCTTAATCTGTAAGAACAAGTACATTTGCTTTGCTCACAGATATAGAATCTGGGAAACATTTTGTCTGGAAAATGATCTTCCTAGATGGATGTGCTTTCCTTTATATTGCGTACGATTTCCTGTATTACAGGTTGTATCAGAAATTATGAAAAAGAAGAAAATGGCATACATGTAAATAAAGCAGGTATTTGTTTGATGTACTTGTGATGTGTTGGTCTGATCTTGACTTTACACGTTTTACTTCACTAATAGCTGAAAATAGGAGGGAAGAAGATGATTTTATGTCTCATACTGAAAGTTGCTTGCTAGATGATCCTTCTCACCTGGCTGATAGCATAACTGGTACTCCTGCAATGCCAGTACCACATTCAGAGCTGTGGCCCTCAGGCCGTGAAAGATTGAAGAGAAGTTGCTTAGCTTTCACTTTAAAAACTCTGCAAGATGCACTGCTTCCACCTGTAAAGTTATCTTTGGGAATGTGAAATGAGGCAAACTTATCACCAGGATTGAGAGTTTATTGCTGATTTTCCCCCTAACAGATTGCAATCTGGAACTGAATCACCTCAGTTGTTGAATAGATATAGTGATGCCTGGCTAGAAGCAACAGCAGCTTGGTAGTGTGAGACTGTGATTTACAGAAGTAAAGGAAGAACTAATCCCCTCTCTAACACTGAGTTACACAGTCCAGCTTTTTCAGACTGAGTGCTTGAAGTTAGATACATAAATCTAAAAAACCCTAGAGTAAGACACTTCCCCTACCTCCCTTATCATGCAGATCGATAGTGGTGCAGCAACAGGACTTTATTGTAACAGCTATTTCAGTTAACCAGATGTGGGCATCTATAAGCTTCTTGTAGAAAGGTGTATTTTGGGCAATATGATCCATCCCCTCTCTTCGTACTATATCGCTGGCTTTTGCAGCCAAGTGCAGAGTAGCAGTCCCATCTCTTTGACCTGATAGAAAGAATATCTTTTCCATTATAAGCTTTATTTATTACAGGAAAAAGAATATGTTGTTGTTTTGTGAATGAAAATCTAAAGTAAATATTCCATGTATTAAGTACTGTGAATATCAAGTAATGTGGAATGTGCTACTTACACTCAGAAATATTATACTTTCATAGTTAGTGAATTACTGATTACTATGCTAGTGTTTTACAAAATCACTTGTAAAACAGCCATATGGGATGAGTAGAGAAAAATAACCCCCCCAAACCCTCAGTTAGCTGCTCTGACTAACTTTAGTTTGTCAACTCTGCTCACAATATAATATTTAATAAAGACACTCTTCTCAAAAGAGAGTTTTAGAAATAATGTGCTAAGCATCTGGCATTAATACTGAACATCATCATCCCAATATATGGCAAGATACTTATGGATTTGCTACACTCTTCCTTTAACATATGTAAGCTATTGGCAGCACGCCCACCTAATTATAATCTAAGATTACTGATATTAATGTGTTTGGCAGAAACTTTGAAAAAAGCAATTCAGGTTCAATTAAACTGAAAAGATGATGGTATTTTTTCACATCGCAAGGCACATGAAACAAGTGTATTTGAACAAAATTTACCTGTGCAGAACATTATGAATGGTACATTGCTTACGCAGAACATGTCTTATTTGGTGGTAATTCCTTTCTGCCTGAAAGTCATCTGAGCATCATATATTTGTTTTGCTATGCTATTGAGACCTGGACTCTGAACTGGTACTGGTTTACCTGTTTTCTTGCTAGCCCAAAGGGGACTGAAAGCATTTGTAAGTATAAAAATTAGTATTTGTCATCTTTTCTTTCTTCTGCCTCCTGAGATCCCTGTTTTCAGCTATGAAGGACATGTCTGGAGGTTAAAAGACATGGCATTGTGGACAAATGGAACTTCAGAACTGAAAGGTCATTTAAAATTAATTTTGTATTTCCCCTGTGGTGATCTGTTGCAAATAAATCTCAGTCTAGTGGCTGCACTGGCACTAGCCTTGGGTATAAAAGATTAATAGATTTTTATAGAATCTAAGGCCAGAAGGGATCATTAGATCATATACTCTGACTACTTGTATATCTTGGGTCATTACATTTCACCAAGTTGCCCTATATTTGGTCTGATGACTTCTGTCAAACAGGAACATGTCTTCCAAAAAGGAATACAAACTTCATTGCAAGACATTTGGTGAAATTACTTTAATTTTGCTTCAGTGACTAATCAGTAGAAATAGTTGTGATTTTTTTCATCAGGTAATCCCAATCTGATGGCATTGCAATTGTTTGCACTAAAGGCTTTATTTCTACAATTCTGCCCAAAAGAAAAAGTGTATTTGAGGGGGGAAAAGGATTTTAGCACTTTTAAGATGAAAATAAATATTGCCTGCATTTCATTGACAGAAAATACATCAACATATGAACTGAAATAAAGCATGTCAAAATAGCAATCCACATTTTTGATAGGGAGGAGGAATAATTCTAACTAAAAGTAATTATTCAAGTCTAGACCAGGTTGGGAGGAAAACTAATATATTTTGGAAATTTCATTGTGAAAGCTATTTCCTGCTAGCTCTTGTTAGTCAGTCAGACACCCCTTCAAAAACAGTGGGTTTTCCTTTCCTACGTCCAATTTTCATTTGTCTAGTTTCAGTTTCCAGTAAAGTCACTAATGCTTTGCATTCCATGCTTGTACATCTGCATCTCTGCATTTGGCTTATCTTAAATGCATTTATTTGAATGGGTCAGTTTTTAAAATGGTCCATATTATTGTATAGTTAACAGTTTTCATCATTTCTTATCATGCCCCCAAGCTTTCTAGCTTTAATAATTTTATACACACTGATTTTATATTCACTTCCAGATCACTAATGAAACTTCTAATATTGATATCAATCCCTACAGAATTTTATTAAAAACTCCAGTTTTATATTTTGATTTCTCATCAGGAGCTACTTTTGAGTTCTGCCACTTAGTTTTTTTCAGTTCATTTACTATTGGTAATACATTGAGCTATTTTAATTTAGTGTGAAAGCCTTATACCAGGCAAAATATATTGTATTTCTATACCTCTGCATTAA
The DNA here is from genome assembly GCF_003343035.1 of Apteryx rowi. Taxonomy (NCBI): domain Eukaryota; kingdom Metazoa; phylum Chordata; class Aves; order Apterygiformes; family Apterygidae; genus Apteryx; species Apteryx rowi. The sequence goes on from NW_020449908.1 coordinate 849,387, forward strand.
TTCAGTCAACCAAACCTGTAATCAACTCACTTTCTCCTGTTTTTTTCAAGATTTATTAAAAACAAATTGTTTATAGACCATAAACCTCTGGAGCCATCTCTTCTGAGAGTTTCCTTGGTTCTTTGTAGATTACTGAATGTAAGATTTTACCATTTTAAAAGTATTCCCATTATTTCCATCTTTTTCAAGTAGAAAAAACCTGCAAAGAGTTAATCCTGTCATTCTACTTCTTTGCAAATATAGAACAGAATAATTATTGAAGACTTCTGTCCTGCTTGCATCTCTATCACCCATTTTACCAGTTTTCTCTTTCATAGGCCAATGTTATTGTTAAATTTCTTTATCTTCTGACATATTCAAAACACTTCTTTTCCTTAACCTTATCAAAAGTATATTTTCCTCAATAGATTCAGCATCTTTAATCAATTCTGTGCATGACACAACTCCCTTATTTATACTGATTACAATGCATATCCCCCTTGTTATATAAAGCTGTTTTCCTTTCCCCCAAATATCAGCCTTGAATTCCTCTCTGAACTAGAATGGACTGTTAACTCCAGTTTAGTGATGGTGTTTCTTAATTATAAAACTGTAGCTTTTCTGTTGTGAATGTAAAACCATGTCCTCCAAAAGCATGATCAAACACAGTAAAAGTACATCTTATTTTGTATTTTGTTTGTGTTTATCCTTACTGTACAGTAATAAATCAGGTATAATAGGACAAATTGCACCTTTCGTTTTTGTTACATTATAGAAAGTGCTCATTAATTTTTATACCATTCTTCCAATTCATTATTAATGCCTGTGTTAAATTTAGTGGTGCTCTCAAATGAGCAAGCTGTAAACTTGCACTTTCCTATTGCAAGTAAAAGCAGGCTATAGCTTTTTTACAAGGTGTTAGAATGTACACTGCGGGGCTTTTCGTGGGGAATGGCAGGAGCTGTGGATTGTGAAATGTCTGCAGATCCTTAACAGGATCAGAGGATGTGGGATAATGGTCTGTGATTATCTGTGATCCTCCCTGCCCTGGGGTAAACAGTGGATACAAAGGGTGATTTGCGGCCTGATGCCCGTGCTGGTGAGGGGTGGGACAACGCCCTGGGCGAGGCGGAGGTCTCACCACTTGACATTGCTCTACCCAAAAGGACACCTGGGGCGAGGGGGGAGTCTTGCGGCCTGCTGTTGTTGATAGGGGCAAAAGAAAAAAAAGGCCAGCAGCCATTGACACCCTCTGCTGAGCTCGACAAGGACCAAACATCCCACAGTGTTTGACTCAGCCCCACCTCGCCAAGAGTATAAATTCAGTGCATAAACGTTCCTCCATTTGGAGGACAAGAACACCAACCTACGGACGGGTCGACGGGCCTGGACCTCTCTCCTCCCCAAAACAGGGACACCTTTTTGTCAAAGGTTTGCTCCTCCGACAACATCGGACGTTACCCCGGGAAAAATACCATTGGTGAAAGCGCTTAATTATCAGTTTGAGCTCAGAAAAAGTAGAATTTGTTGCAGTAAGTGCATTTATCACTGGCAATCCTGAACCTGTTGATCTGTCACTTTAATAAATTGTTTATTTTGTTCGACTTTGTGAACCTGATCCAATGACAGCCCTTTTGAGGAGGGCTCTGGCAGGCGAAGTTGATTACCCCTTGTCCTCCCTTCACGCGACAGTAACAGAGGACTCAGTTGTGCAGAGGACGTTAGCCATGTACCTGTTGGAACACCAAGATGTAGATATCTTTTGCATCCTCATGATTGATAAAATCAATTCTCATAAAAATATTAGTTTCTGAAATAGTATCTACTTTTCCTCTTCTGGACTGCTTACAGACTGTATATCTTGAGAACTACAGTCTGATGAGCACATTAAATAATTGGACAACATTGTTAGGGACATTGTTCTCCAAGTACTTATGCCACTTATACCATTAATCAGGTGTGACCCAAGTTGCTAAACCATGACATAGGATAGGATGGAGAGTGCCCATCTCATATCTATTCACTTAGCAAAAGTTCTTTATAGATTTGTGGATAAGGAAGGAATAAGAGTAAGAAGGAAATAGATAGCTCAGGTTGCTTATGATATAAATTAATTTGTTCTCAAGTTGCTGCATTGCTAGCTGTTTCCTTGGCTTATGCTTTACTGATTGTTTTCTCTCCTTTTTATTCAGTGTGCATTAATCAGATAGCTCTCTTGGTTTTCAGTTACTGTAACAAATATATCTAATGTCTACTCTACTCATGCATATACTTGCATATGAAACCCAAAGCAGAAATGTACTTAAAAAAATCCAGACTTAAACCAGCCTTGTTATGTAATTAAACACATATTACCAGCTTTTTGTCTTCAAAAAGAGATGTGCTACTGTGTGGCTATAATACTAACTACACTCCCACAATATGTTTTTGGAATCACATAATTTGAAAGCTGAGACGTTTCTTGATCAAGTCTGAAGCTTTTCTTTTCCTGTCCTTCCATTTCTACTTTCTTATGTTAGTGCATCAGGAGGGATTTCAGCTATCAGAGGTTTGCTTTTCAGGAATAGAGAAAATGAAAGATGTGTGCAGTTCTTTTCAAAGGCGTAGTAGAGGTGATAATCTAATAGCAAAGACAGTGAATAAGCATATAGTTTTGGCTGACTGGATAACTTTCAGCTGTCAAGTCACAGAAATGATATTTTTATTCAGAATGCCAAAGGAACTTTGTGTTCCACTTTGCTACTTGGAATCAGTCATCTAGATCCTCTCTGGGCAGTCTCTAAGGCAGTGAGCCTGCGTGTGCATTTGCCTCACAAATGAATTCTGAGCTCTCAGTTGATGACTGGGGAGAACTAGTGTGATGGATTTAAAATCACAAGGGAGGGTATAGTAGCGTGTACAAGGAACTGGGCTATCTAATTTCTGCCCCTGATGAATGGACTAGGGAAGTTTCTTGGTGTCTAGTGTGCCAGAGCATGTAGTTACATTCAAAAAGAGCATAGAATCAAACAGAAGAAAAAGCCAAAAGTGTAAGCAAGGAATGCAGGCTACCTCAGTGTGATCTATGCACTAAGTTGCCACCCAGTGCAATGTTTAAACACAATTATATGCAAGTTCAAGATTTTAAATGTTGCTGCTTTACAAGGAAAATTCACTTCTGCCATGTAAGTTCTCAGAATGGATTATAGTCCTCCKCATAAGAAGGAATTTTGACCTGTCATTTTAAAAAATAAGACCTCTAGTTCTCCCTTCAGCTGTGCACAAATATTAAAAACATCCAGTGACTACTTTCAGTAGAAACTGAATTTAAATTCTTCCAGGAAATGATTACATCCTTCCCTCCAATTCATGATAACCATCATTTGTATAAACATTATCAGTGTTATCTTTAATAAGTGTTACATCGTCTATCATATCAAAAAATTGGCAGATGAAAGAAACAGCACATGGGTAATGAATTTTTTTGAAAGACTTAAAAATACTAACTGTGAAAGTTTTGGTCTAAATGATATAAAACTGGCATATTTGTATGCCAGGTGCCTATAAGTTTGAATGTTTTTATAGTTTAGTAATAGTTTAGTAATGTTTTTATAGTTTAGTAAATTGCACATTTGACAAGTATTTTAGAAGATACATGCGATTTAGTTTGTGGCTTAAAAAGACTGGGATACAGTGATCTAGCTGACACAAATTAATGTATTCAAATAATCAGTTTTAGAAATAACTCTATATCACCCAGTGCTAAGAAGCACCCCTGACAATCAGGGTTAATTATTTTTTCCAGATTCTTTAGTAGTACATTCAGTAGATTCAGATGCTTATAAAATGATGTTTTTATTTCAGACAAGAATTCATCACTGATTTAGGGTTTAAAGGCAGAAGTATATTCTTCATATTTTCTTTTGAATCATATCTAATTAGTTTGTTAAGCAATTATAAATTTAATTTAAATGAAAGTTTAATTTAAATTTAAATATTTTGAAAAGCGTGTTTTCCTGTATTCATACATTGCTTATATAACACAGTTTTTCCACAGAGCTAAAAAAGAGAATGCTGAAGAAAAAAATGTTTTGAGCTCTACAGAAAACACAAGGGAATCTGTCAGCTCCATTTCATCATGCAGTTATAAAAGGTGTAACTACTTAATGGGGTTAATATACAGACATCCTTGAGGGCCAATGTTTATCATTTACACTGGTATATGGATTGCAGAAAGAATATTTTTAATTTGGCCGAGGAATGCAAGTCCACAAAAAGTTTCATAACAGCCTTCATTCACTGGCTGTGTTAGAGCTAATATCATCTCTGGTATGTACTTATTAAGTTAATTTCTTTGAGTGGCAGCTTGATGTTTGTAGCCTCTGGATGCTAGCTGAAAGAGGCTGTAAGCCTAAGCTAGCAGTTTATATCAACGTTGTTTTTCTGTATCCAGGAAGCAAGCCTCAAGCAGTTGAACAGAAGGACACATTTTCTTCTCTCATGAACAAAACCATTGAAGAAAATTAATTTTGCCTGCCTTTCAGTCTTCAGTGTGATAAAGTTGATGGAATGTTAAGAAGCTTAGTAAATAAGTCATTTGGTGATTCTCACAGAAAAAAAATGACCTCCAGAGATATATGGCTACATGATAGCTTTAGTGATATAAACACTGTAATCTGACAGCTAAATCTGTTCACTGTGGTAAGGACTGAGTCTAAGAATTACAAAAGACAGGGCATTAAATTATATAAAGCTATTCATAGTCACACACACACCATTTCTGATCTGTCACTGATGATCTTTATTTGCGTAAATGTATCTAACTGTTGTAGACCAACCAATTTTAAAGATTTATTTGTTCATTAAGCAATTTATTAACAATTATAGCCTAACTGAATGTTGTCCTATWATCTATCTCAGTATTTAGGTTTATMATTGTAAAATAAAATGACAACAACAAAAAGTGGCCTTTTACAGTTGCATAACTATATAATTTATTACAGTGGCAAATATGAAGCTCTAGATTATATCTGCAGTTTGCTAAATAAATCATTCTTAATTTAGCTAGCTGTAGCTAAATGAAATCTTCTAAGGAATTTAAATCACTTTAAAGTTACCATGGTTCTGTGGTATTCCCTCCATCATAATGCAAATTAAATAAATTGGACTTAAATGTCATAGCAGCATCAAACTGTTCAGAGTTCATACATGGCCTTCATGATCACTTGACTCAGCAGGGTCTCAGTGGTCCCTGAGAGACTGATTTTACTGAAGAATATATAGATATAAAACGAACCTGCTAGAAAACAGAATGTCTTCCTGCCACCAAGTGCTCTCTTATTGCTTTATTTTAATTTCTTCTGATTGAAATTACTTTTATGTAAGATATTAAGATCCAAAGGCTATTTTGATTAAAAAACAATGAACCCCCCAAATAGTAACAGACTATGTACTGAATAACAATTTTTTTTCCCCTAACAAGTGTTATTTATTTGTTTGCAAGAATACAAGAAAACTATGTGTACCATCACTGTTCTCATATAACTAGGCCTGGAGAGTGAGTTTTTAGGGAATTATGCTTTCACATACTAATCAGTAAATGTCTTGGAAATCACTATCTATAATTAAGAGTGAATGCATAATCAAATTTATTATTTAGGCCTTAATTGCCAATATGTATATATCACAAGCTGATCTACTTCACTTTGTATAGATTTAGAGCAAGAAAGGCAAGCTTAGAAGAGAAACGAAAGTCCTTTCATTAGATCAGTAAAAATATATTGTGTTTCTGTGACTTCTTGGACACACACATTCATAAGCATGAAGATGTCTTTACTGGAATTGTACGACCTGTACAGCAATTTTCTTGAAATATGTCAATAATAAGAACATAGATTCATTTTGCACCAATCTGTCTTAAAGGCCACCTCTGAAGTTTTTTTGCTCACACTCATTTCCCAGCATCTCATCTCTCCTCTTGCATTGCTGCATTGTATCAAATTGCAGCATCTTCCTTGGTAAGCAGTACAAAATCATGGTCTTCAGAAACATTCCTTCCTCTGGCATCCCTGTTTATATTCTCATTTTATTCCTAGAAAGATCAGGTATTAAACTGTCAGAAAAAGAAAAACAAAAAACAAAAAAGAAAAAAATGTTTGTGAAAACTGTTTACAAACTCTTCCTGTTTTATTTTGTGCCCCACATCTCTCCTTAATGCTGCTCACTTAGAGAATAGTTATATGCTATTCCTGCTTGCTCAGAATGTCCTTCTCTTTAAGAAACTCTCTCTCTGCAACCCATCATTTTATTAAGTTCATACTCGTATAAATAGGAGAGTGGAAACTAGAAAAGTGTTAAATGAAAACCAGTATTATGTTTTATTTAATAACCATATTTCTCCAGTCTAATCAGAATTATTCCTTCCAGAGCATTCATTTATGGTTCTAAAAGTCACCAAAAGAAATGGACTACTCACTCTACCTTTTTTAGTGCTTGTTTGTCTGTTTTGAATGTTTGAATGTCTGTTTAATTTACTGAAAAAAAGCAATTTTTATTACTTCCAGTGCTCAGAGTCAGTAAATCCATACTTTTTTCCACCCCATGCATCTCAGTGAAAAGAGAAAACTAGAAGATAAATTCTTGCTCAATGGCCATACCCCTTTAAAATGGTTAGTATTTTTCCCCCTAAGTCATCAAGTAGTGTAGTAATTGTATAGTATAAATTCTGAGCATTTGGAGAATGTAATTTATTGACTCCATATTAGCCTCTGTTGGAAACGAAATGTGACATTATTGGGTTTGATGACTGTTATGATGATTTGGGATTTAATGGTATGACTAGCTGACTTCAAAGTTTATAATTTGTTGACTGGGAGTCCTGCTTACCTGAGGAGTTTCTTATGCAAAAAAGGCTTATTTCTGAAAGAAATGATAGTGCTATGTGAAACTAGTTTTTTTTTCTTTTTCTCCTCATTATTTTCTGATTGCTATTCTTTTTCTTGCTCTTCAATTTTATTTCACGTTAAGAGCATATGCTAGAAAAATGAGAAACACAAAAAATGATGTTCAGGAATGTTTATTCCTCTAAGGCAGAGATACTTTTTCAAATTTATTCCTTGTATAAATGCTGAAATGAGTGGAACAGCGCCAAACATGTTTTTAGATGTATTTAATGAACAAAGGGAAAAACAGATGTGGTTTTTGTTGCTGTTTGTTGCTTTTGTTTTTAAGTAAAGGCAGCTAGTCCAAGTGTCTCTTCACGAGCCTTGGAAGCAGTACAGCAGCTTTGGTTTAATGTTCTGGTCAAATTCAATGCAAACCCAATTATAGCTAGCCCCCAAGCTTTTTGAAAACCCATAGGATTAGTGAGAGACAAATAGAGTCTTAATAAGCTGCCTAACTTGTAATCCCCTTTTTATCCATAGTAACAGATGGGGCAAAGGGGAGAGGAGACCTATCTTTTAGAAAGTTCTCAGAAACTGGAATTATCTCCTTTATCAAATTAGGGCACAGAAGTTACCAGGAACATCTTAAAATGTTTTTTGTGCTACTGGTATATGCCTAATTATTTTGCTGGATTATAGTCCCCTCAGTGGGAATTGAGACTGACTAAACTTTTTGTTGAGAAAAGTTGCTTCAACAGGAACTTGCTCTTAGGAAAAGAATTATTAAGCAGAACTCAGTGGGAATTGATTTTTTTTTTTTTAATTTCAAAGACATCTTGCACCATTTCCACATGATTCTATGCTGAAATAGAACAGTAGGGACAAACCTCCAAAATTTTCTGGGAAATCAGATAGTGGGAAAAAGACTTCAAAATTCTTATTTTTTCATTTTTACTCTAACAGTTTTTTTAAAAGTTGTTTTGAAAGTCATAGGAGTGAAGGCTGACTGCATGCTGGACTGCATTATCAAAAGCATAGCTAATGAGTTGAGGGAACTGACTATTTCCTGAGGCATTCATTAGGCTATATCCAGAGTACTGTGACCAATTTTGGGTACTCCAATATGAGATAAAGACTGACAAACTGAAATAAGTCTGGAGGGCTACTAAGGTGGTCAGGGAGCTGGAACACATGAAGTATGAGGAGCAACTGAGGGAAGTGGGTTTTTTTTAGCCTGGAGAAGAGAAGGTTGATAGTGGGTTGGACCTAGTTTCAGTCTTCTGCTATTTTAGATAGTTAATTAGGAGATCATGGAGAAGGAGCTAAAATCTTCTTAGAGTTGTATAGCAAAAGGAGAAGAGACAATGGTCATAAGTTGCAATGAGGGAAATTCCAGTTGTATATAAGGTGGTTAAGCTCTGGAGCAAGTTTTCCGGAGATGTAGTAAAATCTTTATTCCTGCAGATTTTCAGAAGTTGACTGAATAGGGGTTTGTGCAACCTGGTCTAACTTTGAAGTTAGCCCTGCTCTGAGCAGAAAGCTGAATTGAGGTTGGTATGACAGGTCCCTTCCAACCTAAATAATTGTATTCTTCTATAAATCTATGAAAACATAGGACTTTTTCTCCAGAATAAAACTTTAAACAATATAAAAAAATCTGGAGGGTTTTTTTCAGAGCAGTATCAGCACTTAAAAAGTATTTAAAAGATAAATGACAATATCAGCTTTATTAAATGGGCAAAAAGGAAATGCTCTCCTCAGTCAAGTTCCTGTTCAGTAAAACCCTGTGAAAGAAATACTTGTATATTTCCCTGTTTCTTGGTTTATCTAAAGAGATAATAAATACCAGTATGAATATGAGGTAATACAGATTTCATATGGCCATGGAAGTTACTGGACTAAGCTGTTGCCTAGGCCCAATATTTTGACTGATTCTTCTAATTCTTTTCAGTTCATAATCCTTTGGAGAGTCTTTCCTCATTTTGCAAACAATGTAAATGAAAGACTGCAGATTTTTAGGCCTTGGACGGAGAACTTGTTTCTAAGGTGATAGTCTTCCTGTGTCTTAGCCAATTTTCCAGTGGGACTTTCATTATAGACAAACTAGATGTTTCAAGAACTCATGCTAAGACAGTGTAGGTCTTATGTCCTTTTGTAATCACTAGTACATATGAACTTAGTGTCTTCTAAATGTACCAGCATGCACATGCTAATAGCCCTAACTCCTTCGCTAGCTGGCAAAGCGCTGTTTGTTTGCTCTACCCAGGACTGTTTTCCTAGAACTACTACTCAATTTCTGTAAGGTGTACAGTTAATATATCTAGCTCTCCTGTCATGCCTGAATTACACATTGTGTACAAGCAGTCTTTGCTCACCTATAAAATCATCAATTTTTAGAATAGTTTCAGGGCAGGTCAGAGAACTATAAGCTAGTAAGTACAGCTGCTGTGCAAGCAAAGTGTTACAAATAAGATATTGATAAATATATAATACATTATTATATATGATATGATTTGTATGTAAAAAATTAATATATATTTTATGATTGTATATTAAAAATATGTAATAGGACTTTAGTAGAGGGCAGTCATGCTTTAAAAAACTAGTAGAGTTCTTTGAAGGTGTAAATAAACATGTAAGTGACAGTGGTTTGGATTTTTACTTTATCAGAAGTTTTTACTTTATCAGAAAAACAAAATGACCAATGTCAAAATGACCATGACAGGAAGGTAGGATGAAGCTAAACTCATGTTTTTCTAAAGTGAGTCCAGGATGGGGACAGTGAACCTCTTAGGTGATTCGAACTGTTCTCAGCAAGTTGCACTGCCCTGTAGGCATCTTAGGCATCTAGAGTGGATAAAGTGACGGTGTGTGAAGTCTACCAGGGAAATTGCTGTTTTTGTGCTGTTTGTCAGTGAAAGGATCTCAGGTTTCTCAAAGTAAATTACCTCTTTTTTTTTTTTTTTTAAGATAACTATTTAGTGACAAGATCTGATTGCAGCTAATGTGTTAGGCAAGTGACTGCTGACTAGATTTCTAATATCCTCAATATACCTTATGTTCCTCCTTCCAGGTTTAAAGAAAATAATGATCTTTGGAAAGTGCTTTTGTACCGCACTAAATAATACATCACATGAGATAAAAACTAATGATGAACCAGCACAAAGCTTTTATGACCCTAATAATAATCCCTGTTTTGAGAGTTTAAGGAGTGACTTATCTTTGAGCTATCTGCACAGAGGTGAATTTGAGTTTCATAGGACAGATGTGTCACAGCCACAAAAATTGTACTCCTGACAAATATGTGTGTCTTAACCCACTGTCATAGTCTTTTTCAGAGTTTAAAACCACAAGTGGAAATGTCTGTTACTCGGATTAGGTTGAAAAGTGAGCAGCCATTAGCTCTTATGAATAATTATTCTAGAAGAAAGGACATAGGATAATAAAGTACAATGTTGGCTTCAACCTTGTTTGAGTTAAATATTTTATATACATTTATAAATTACTCAGAGGCTCACCTTGATGTTCTGTGTGTTGTATGAAAGTTAAGAAATAAATGTAGAGAAAGATGAATGTTTGTTCTGAGAGTCCAAACATGCTTTTGTAAAAAATCAACAAGATTTTTGCTGATGAAATCATTCAGAGCAGAAATTCTCTTACTCCTACAGCAGAAATCTTAATTTTGCACTAATCATTTTAGTCACATAGAGTGCATCTACCTACATGTTTTAGTGTGCATCTTAGGTGTTTTTTGATGTGCACTCCCTTACTGAGTCCTATTTAATAATATTTTATAAGTAGAATCTGTTCATTACATAGTTTTTTAAACTTTTGGATAGACATATTGTCTACAGCAAATTACAAAAATCTGTAATGTATAATTATTTATAGGTAACATATACCATAAATAAAATGTTTATGTAAAACGTGCAGCTCATGGACTAATATGAAAGGTGTCTATCTGACATTTAGTGGTATACATACAAATATACTCTATATCTGAAAAATAACCTAGTTTTAAATATTCAAGTGTGATCCATATGATTTCAATATAAAGTCYATGAAATGGACAATTAGATAAGCTGAATAAACATTGCAGTTTTCAGTATGTTTTGAAATAGACTTACTTGGAAACAAAAATTTTCTCTACACTTTCCACAGAAGTTTAATGGATATGACCTTTAAAACTCTACCAGCATCATTAAATCTTGAAGTCTAGGTATAAGGAAAAAAAAAAAAAGTTAAATATTTAGTCCATGATCTGCAGTCAAGATTAGCTTTGTAGACCAGTCCCTAAAATTTTATTAACTCTTATTCAAAGTCTCTCAAATGATGGGAGAGCTACCACTTCCACTAGAAGATTTTTCTGTGCTTTAATAAAATTCTTTTGACAGGGTATTTCCTTTATAAGCCATTGTCTTTTTGCTTGCTTGAGGAAGCTGCGAATTTGGAGCTTCTCAGAACTTAGAGGATGCTTTTGCAGTATGCTTAAGAAGAGAATCCGTGCATAACTGACATACCATTTTTTGGTTTTGCTCTTCCTTCCTTGTTTCCTTCCTTCCTTCATTGATTCTTTCCTCAAAATGTATGCATACTGACCTATGCACAATGTAGCATTTGTTTCCTGAACCAACAGTGACCAGTTTTTGTGAGGTAAAAGGCAGAATACTATGGCACTCAAATGCTGCCAACTCTCCGCTTCTTCCCCCTTTATGAGCAGGTGAGATGTATTTGCTTTCTAGTTGCTCCCAAAGACAGAAAAGGTGGCACAGGCATGTATAATAGTTTTGCTTATCTTATTCTTCTCTCTTTGATGCATTGCAGCAGTACCAAGTCAGTTCAAATGAAGATGTCATCTACACAAATGTTCTGTTTGCATACTGACAGTTAGCTTTTTGTAGCTATTGGTGATTTTTCCTTTAAATGATTACATGTAGGTTTCATATTCTTGAAAAAAAAAATCTTTTTTTTGTTTAACCCTGTATTTAACTGTAAATTTGGGAACTACATTGACAGTTTTTTGTGTTTTTTTTTCTTTGTAAGTTTCTCCCTCTACTTCTGATGAGGAAATTAACTCCATCTTCTTTATCTAAGAGAAAGATTGAGTAACAAATTCTCTAAAATCAAACAAAAACCTTTAAATTTCTATCCAAGTCATTGTAAGAATAAATTTACTAAAAAAAACCCATCCAACTTGACCATCTCCAACACTGTAAAATTCTGTTCACATTTCAAATGCTTAAAAATTCCCGAAGGAAAAAAAAAAGGCAGATAAATTACCTCGTGTTATCTCTGGAAACATAGCCTAATACTATTTCATTAGAACTGCTGTTTTAAATCTCATCCTCTTCTAAGCAATATCTGGCACACTGTGCCATCTTCCCTCTCACCTACAGTATTGATTATATGTATCACTGCCTAAAAGCTGTTCTCTGCTTGGCACTGGTAAGACTTTGGCTTGGACTACCATGTCCAGTATTGTTTGCAAGACATTAAGAAACAACAAAAAATTGGAAGGAATCCAGAAAAGAACAAATCAGAAAACTAAAAGTTTTAGAAAGCATTATCTAGTATGCACAGCTGAAACAGCTAGGTGTTTCTAAATTAAAAAAGATACTGAGGAAAGACATAATGACATTTCACTATACAAAATAGAAGGGTAACCTTTTACTTCTACTGAGAAAGGATAAGTATAAATTAGATACGTTTGCCGGGAAGAAGACTTTCTAGTTATAAGCAGCAAAATATTGGAATAGACAATCTGGTAATGGTGAGGCATTTAGGAAAATGTTAAGCACAAATTTGTTAGAGATAGTGTAGATGTACTTGATGAATCTTGAATGTGGATTTGACTAGGTAATCTTCTGAGGTCTTTTCTCATTCATATATTTCTACATAGCTGTAATTTCAGAGATCATTTTGAAACCTGAAAACTATTTAAGGGACTATCCTGAGGTTCAGAATGTTGGAACTATTGAAGAAGATACTTCTACAGAATGACAATGATCGTAAAAAGCAAAATAGGAAATAACAGACTATTACCTGGAGGACTGATTCAAAATAGGAAGTCCTATTTTAACATTAGCCAGTGATAAGAATTTCTGAAAGTCTGTCGATAAAGCAATTTCAGTATTGTGCTGTTTATGGACTTTGGCATTCTGACAGAATTACCAAACTTAACCTTGGCATGTACAATGAAAACTTCGCTATGTTCATGTAACTTACTTCTTCAAATGTCAGCATAGGTCGTGAAGTATAACTGTTATTTCTACTGTTTTATTTAACTGAGAGGAACATTTGATATTGTTACTGTATATAGGATGAGGGCTCTAGTCTCAAGTTACCAAATAGTATGGTACCAAATGTGTTCGTGTGTGTGTGAGCATGCATGTAGTCATGCGTATAAAGTTGGACTGTTAGCATTACCTGTTTTTAAGATTGTCTCCTGATATGTCTTTTTATTAGACGCTATTTTTAATTGCTTAAAAGTTTGCCAAACTTTAACCATCTGCACTGAGTTTTAAATGCCAAATGTCCATGTCAGTCTGATTTTTCCCTCCAAAGTAGTACTGATTTGTCCAAGAGTGAATGTAAGGAAAAATATAATTGTTCGGACCATGTTAAAAATGCTCCCTTTTTTTCCCCCCCAAAAAAGCTGTAGGTTTTTGAAGAACTTCTGCTCTGGAGGAGGAACTTAATTTTGGCAGATAGGTGTCCTTTTGTGTCAGGGATGTGTTATTTTCCCACCTTCACTACAGCCAGGAGATGTGGCCAAGATAATAAACTTTGAAGGAATGCCATTTTAATGGGCTTAGTAAAAATTTGCAAGATCTTTACAGCTACATTCCCCAGAAATTGTCTCCACAATGGGAAGACTTCAGCCTTAGAAAAAGTTGTCATCTATGACTACAGTTCCAAAATAGTCCAAACTGAAGTTGTATTTGTAATACTAAGTAAGACCAGGGGATCTCACTTTTCATTATTCTTAGTGCTCCATTTGCAGCTGTCAAATTTGATTATAAAGGAAAAGAAGCCTGAATTTTGAAAAGGGGAGAAAATAGGAGCTTGAAGTAAGGAGCTTCTGATAACGCTGTGGAAACTAGAAGAGTTAGGGCAATTGGAAGACTGATATCAGCGGGGCGAGGAAACCATGAAGGTGAGCCAGTGAATAGAAATTAGGATAAAGGGTTTGGCAACAGGACCAGGACTGGGATAATAAGCATGAGAAAACAGAGAGGCTAGAACTTGGCTAGATAAAGATCATAGGACTGGGACAAAGAGCCAAAGCTTAGGGAGTTTGGAGGAAGCGGTTCTAATCCGAAGACAGTGTTCTCACTTGCTCAGAGCTTCTCTGCCATCCAGGTTTCCACCATCCTCCTGTTTTCAGCATTACAGAAACAGCATACCACCAGTGCATCATCATGGCCTACTCTTAACCAAAAGGAAGGCAGCAGCAAGATATCGCTATCAGTCACTGTGACAGCTCAAGTCACAGAGGCCTGGGAGATGGAGTTTCAAAGGATATAAGTCATTTCCATAGATTAATCACGTGGATATCAACAGGATGCTATAGGAGGATGGAAATCTTTTAATAGGATACTTCAACAATTTCAAAGTTAATCTTTCAGGAGTTAGTCAATAGCCTGATTAGGATTAATCTTGTTAATCGTAAAGCTCCTGTGTGTTTACGCATTTTTGAGCTAAGAGGCTGAATTTCATTTTTAAATCTTCAAAGCACAATCTTTTGATTTTGACATTTGTGGCCCAAAATTTTGGTAGTTTCTCCTTGGGGGAAATATTGACCATGTGACTGTATATTTAATATATTTAAAACTTTTATTTATTTATTTATTTACTCTGTTTTGCACTGCCAGAGCACAGAAACAGGGAGAGAAAACCTTATAGTCGGTTTTTATGGTAGTAGAAATATGAAGTGCTATAGGTCTACTGGATCTTATGTAAAAAAGACTTGAAAGCTAATTCAGTGGCATAAGAATAACCAGAATGGTCATCTAAAAGAAGAAATCAAACACAAATAGTTGACTTAGTATGATGTATTACGCTGGTAAGAGAAGGCTTGCTCTTTTGTTTACTTGAACTTGTTTTTGACTTTGGGGGGCTATGTGTTGGGAGGATTAGCAATAGGAAGAGCTATAATTTAGCATTTCAGCAAAGGCTTTAGAGTTACCCTGAGACTTGTAGACAATGTATCAATCCATTTGTCAAGTATTTGCAATTCCCACTTCAAGTAGAATGCACAAAAATAATAAACACTGAGCCCAGAAAGCTGTTTCCAGACATTTTATTAAATAAAAAGTTACCAAAAAACTTTGTGCAAACCTGATTGCTTAGTATTTGTGTTATTTTTGTTAATGGTGGGGCTGTATATATGTTTAATTAAATCACCTTTAGCTGTATCTTCAAATAGAATCAGTCCATAAGTGTTTCTACACTTTTCTTTATATGAATTATAATTTCAAAATGAAATGTAGTTCACCTCTATAAAATCAAATTTCTGTAACAGAATCCAATGAAATTAAGGGATGTCTGTCAGCTTTAGAGTTCCTTTGAAAACTTCTCCGTTTCACCTTCATCAATATCTGTTCAGTGTCATGCTTTTCTTTTATATCTACTTATTTGTTGGATTGGCTTGTGAAATGCTTTGAGGTAACTTTGTGCAATGTGCTACATAAAAGAAGCTGAAGAAACATGCTGTTCCTCAATACATGCAGATCTAGTGTAGAAAATCGGCAAATCTCCCAAATTCCTCTAGGCACATGGTTTACAGTAAAATGGCTAATGACTGTGTAAACATCAATCACAGACACAGGAAATATATTTTTTTAATCCAGATTTTTCTAATTCAAAAGCTGTTTACCAAGGGTAAACACATCATTCTGTATCCCCTTCAATTTTTCACATTTGTTTTTCACTGTTGCTCCCAAATCATTGTTTAAAAAAGATGCTTGCTGTAAAAGCATATTGTCTTTATCGAGCACAAATAAAAATGCAAGGGTTATGCAGTTCAGCTGAAGTGAACAAATCAATGTATGTTAGGGGAAAAACAATAGTAAAACCAGCTTTGAAGCATGACTTATAACTGGACTCTGTGCTGCTGTTTATGAAGTTTTTATGCTTAAAAAATAAATTGTCCAGGACTGAAGTCAGATGATTAAGCTAGTTAGAGGTTCTAAAATCAGGACTACTCTTTTTTGGAAAGCAGAATGAGTTTCTTCATATCCTTGTAAAAGACTTAAGTTGAACCTATGGCCAAGCCCTTATGTTGGTTTGATGTCTGATACATATTCTCATCTAAACAGGAATGACAAATTTTAAAATAGAACTTGACAAAACTCTACCTGTAGGGGAAGTTTACAGCACTGACCATTAGGACACAAGACCTGAAGGTCTCATCCTGTGTAAGAGGCACCTGAAATACCTTAAGTTACATTTTTAATAGAGTAGTATGTGCTCTAAATCAGCCTTTGCCTCTTTGCATTTACCATACCGGTAGGAGCATAGGCAATGCAGGTACTCCCCTCTGTATTTAGATCTTTTCATATTTCAGTAAGCTGCTTATTTACAGCACTTTAATGGTTAAGATTTACTTCCCTCCCATCCCTATTGTCTGTATATATCATATATAATTTTTGAGGTAGATTTAAGTTTACCCATGTGCATTGTGTATCTGTGTTGGCTCAGAGACAGACTGTACAGAAAGTCTCTCCCAAATAATCTTCCACTTGTGCCTTCTTTCTTCCAAGGAGGGGGATAATTTGCTGCTGCAATTGCTTTCCGCTCTGAGCAAACACAGCTGGTCACAGTCCTAAGGCAGAGAGGTAGGTGCAGGGCAATGTCTGTTCCCAAGGCTTGTCTGCCCACCTGCGTATGCAAATAGGAGGGTAATGGAGTAAGAGAGTCTAACGGTTTCCCAGTAATTGCTTTTCATCTGGTGGAAGGGCTAGCCAGACACTTAGTCATAATAGGCTTTATGTGGAATCTTAATGCTAACTTGCATCCTCAAATAGGAACACAAGATACCAGAAAATCTCTTTTAAGAAAGAACTGCTAGCTTCTGATAGAGAACTCCCAGTGAGTTCTCTGACTGGAAACATGTCTGCACTGCTGTTGCTTCTAATTCTCAATTATTGCATGTATTCCTTGAAACCATTATTCTTGTTTCTTCATGAGTTTGTTTCATCTTTCTGTATTTTCTCCCCTAAAGAACTAATTCTTTTCACTTTATGCCTTTAGCTCTTGCACAGTTGCAAATTCAAAGTCACAAATTACGCCTGCAGGTTAGAAATAAAAGACAAGATTAGAGCAATGTAATGCGACAAAAATATGTTTCTGATGTAAAATATGAAAGGAAAAATGTGTTTCTCTTTTCATATATTTATATAATAATTTATATTTATGGTGTATATAAATCTATACATATATCTGTATTCACATATATAGTTAGTATTTATTTTAAATAAGTTTTTTTCAGCAGTTTTCATGATATTTTTATAAGCATTCATTATCTAAACTTTTGATACTTCAGAGTAATTTACTGTAGACCATTTCAATTTTTGCTGGAGTATTCGCTGATTTTCTTCCTCTGGAAAAATATAAGCAGTTAAAAAAAAAGTGTGAAGACTGCAAAATTGTATCCCTCTAAATTAACATGAGATAGACACTAGATGCTATGGAGCTAAGAGAAAAAACAGCTGCTACAACTGGGAGAAATGCAGAGAATATGGAAGTAAACAGATGTTTAAAGAAGGCAAGATGGAATTAAAGTAGGACCAATCTGAACTTTCAGTGGCACTGCTCAGAGCAGAGATGTAGTTCAGCTGTGATGCAAACTCATATAAACACAAAAGGGTTTGCAAGACAAATGATTTTCTTCAGTACTGAGCACGACAGGCCCTGATCCAGTGAAGCATATACCTATATTTAATCTATTAGTTCCTTTAAAAATCAACAACAGTTTCTCTCCCCACTACATACCATACTTTGGTGTTTGTTTAAAGCTCTGATGAGCATCTCTTAATGGGATGACAGACATAGTCTGCACTGCTGGTTTGGAGCTAATAAATTCTGCCATTATTGCCAGCTGTACAAGGTGACATTTGAGTTGTCTGTTTTCTAGGATGCCGATTGCCCATTTTTTCTGGAGGAACCTAGGACTTCTTAGGATCAGATTACATAAAGTCACAGGTATGTTTTCCATGTACCTCCTCTTTTTTGCTACATAGGACATAAGTTGCTGTTGTCTGGAAAACCTACAAATGTGCTTTTTACCTTTAAAGGTAAGTCTGTAATGAGTAAGATGCAGAAAAATAATGAAGAAGTTGTCTTATATAACAGCATGCTCCAGACATATGTTAAATCCTATTTTATTCATTTATTTGTCTATAGACATTTTTCTTTTTTCTTAATCTTTCTGATTACTTCATTTCATTTCCAATAATATGTGGAATGTGAACATGTGTCAGTCTAGAAACTAGACGATAGGGCTCTTCCCCTACTATAACTAAGGAAACCTGTGTGTGAAGTATACAGATTCTTAAAGCATACAGGTTGCAAAACTCTCAGTGAGTGTTTGGACTAAAAGTTTTTTGTAAGTATAACTTACTACTGTTATTGACACTGTGACTTTCCTTAAGGGAATTTGCATGTGTATGACTTCTTGGTGTAACATAAAAGCAAGGCACCTTCCCTCAGTTCACATTAACTAACACCATATGGTTTACTTTGGTGATCCCTTTCCAGCTGGATATATGCTCTTTAGCATATTGCCAATATTAGTCTAAACTGAAAAGACTCATTCAAATGATCTAAAAAATAAATATTAAAAAACAAATTAAAAATAAATTTACTCTAAGTAAAATCAAAGACAACATGAACAAAACAAAACAAAACTTGATAAATTTAGAATTAAACAGAAGATGGAGAAAAAAATGAAAAAGGGCAATTGGCCTTCCTTTTAATTGGGGAAAAAGCACAGGACTTGGATAATGAAACAGTAGGTCCATACRTGCTACATTCGGAAACCTTTTCAACAAAAATATCTACAAGAGGTTTCATTGATTTATTTATAGCACAAGTTTTAAAGAACTGTATAGTCTGCATGCTTACAAAATCACTTGGGTACAGCCAAATTTAGCTCAGGAAATTTAACATCCACTGAAATATATGCTTTGAGATTTCCAAATGGAGCCAATTTTAATGATGGACTCCTAGCTTTTTAGCAGAACAGTTCATTGAAATAGTAAGGTTCACTAATAATAGGAAAAAGAAAACACCAAAAATCTTTACTGATAGACCCTTAAATTCTGGGCTGAAGGACAGCAGACAAGATAAAAGGTTCATCAAAAAGATGGAATAGATAATAAAAATGACACTACGTTTGATGAATTTTTTTTTTTTCATTAGAAAACATCCTCTCATATAAAACATTTCAATAGCTGTAGGGTTATGTTCAGTTCTTCAAAATATTGTGAATTCTTCCTACCTGTGACTCTGAAGATTGTGGCAGGGTTTACGCTTTCTTAGAAGACACCAGACCTCTACATTTAGTTTCCCGATCTTCACTAGAAACCTTGTCTTTTATGCATTAAAAACAAAACAAACCAAAAACATCCAAACCAAAAAAACCCCACAGGAAATGGCAGAAACAACACATCTTTTCTGTGGGGAAATATTATTTCATATTATTTAAATTCTCTTTTATATACTAGTTTCTATGTCTTTCTTTTATGTTATCACCAGGTCATGGATCGAACGCCAACCTCTGAATGTTGTGCTTTGTCTCGGTTCTCATTCCTTTCTAGCAATCCCATGATACTGTGAAGTAGTAACTTAGCACAAATTATGATATGAGGCCTTCCAAATAATTGTTTCTTCTAAGTTGCTCCAAATCCCTTTACTTTGCTGTATGTCTTCTAGACTGTAAATTGCGAAGAGCTGGTCCTGTGTATTTTCAGACATCTACTGTGAAAATCTGTGGAGTTTTTATGAAACAAACAGCAATAAAACAAGGCGCTACAGAGATGGAGCTATAATTAATACAGATGTATGCAGATACAGTTTAATGATCAATATATTTTACCAAACAGGAGACTGTTTCAGATAGTGATTCCTTCTCTTCCAGCTCCTCTTCTTTCTTTGCAAACTTGAAGAGCCTGAGCTCTGAAGAGTGCACCTAAGAACACTTTCTGTGAGAATATAAGGACTTTATATAATAGAAACCTCTCCCTTAGTTGAGGTTTATCTGAACAGTGTCTTTTTAAATTTAAATATGCATATAAAGAGGAGACAGATTAAAGAAAATCTTACTTATACATTCAGTTAAAATGTTCAACTCCAACTAGATGTTTAGCCACAGAGCTTTCATTTTACATGTACAGATATTTTAACTTTTAGACAGTGCCATCAGAATTCTCTTGAAAACAAAATTCTAGTCCAAATGAAACTGTTTATTCACCTCAAACTCTTAAAGGGCTCTTGTGACAGAATATGAGCTGCAATAAAAGGTGATATGAGACACCAAAAGACTGGTTCACATGGAAGAAGAGCTTTCCAAAATGCTTCACTTAAAGGGTTTAGCTGCAGCCCCCACAAGGAAAAATGAAGCACTACGAAGCAAATAGCTGCTTTTACAATAACAGGAAGAAAAAAAAAATGGTTGTAATAATGTGAAAGGTCTGCACCCAGAGTGTCAAATGAATAAATCACTGCTATTGAGGTGTCAGTTTACTCTGTAACTTAGGATACGCTGTACTGACTGGTATAGCTACATTCAGGATATAACAATGCCTTCAGTGAGCATTGTTTTAACTTTAATGAGCATGTGTGTGTGTGTATGTGCAATAGGGAGAAGCAAGACCTAACAGAGATAGAAGGTGAAGTGTTATTCCCTTGGAAATCTATGGAAGGATAAAGCTGAATAATGCTGTCTATTCACATTTATTATTAGGATTCATAAGACTTAGACTCTATCGAAAGGAATATGGGATGTAAGTTGCACGTCTTCCAGACAAACTACGGGAATTCTATGCTGCCTGTGGCTGAGAGCTACCCATTGTTCTGTCTGCTGTGGTCAATTGACTTAGTAATAGTCATTAATGGAGAAAGCAGTTGGCACTTTCCATAAACTGGATATCTCTGATATCTTGAGTAATTTTATGTCATATGGCTACCAAATAAGGTTGAACATGTTACTGATAATTCACCCAGAAAGACAGTGATATCTTTCAATGTGTCAGACAGAAATACTGTTATCATCAATAGGATATCAAAAAGGTTTAAAGTGCATTAAATATAGAGCTGCTTGGGATCAATTTAATCTAAACAATTTTTTCTTTATGAAATTGACATCTTTTTCAATTTCATGCCAAAGAAAAATCAAAATGATTTTTAAGTCAATTTTTAGAACAACCTACTTGTTTCAAAATGATGAAATATTCCTTCTTATTTAAAGCAATCGGGGGGGGGGGGTCAGTATTTTTTTTTCGACTTGTTCCTTAAGTGAAATGTGCTAATCTTTAGCTTTGGTGATTTTTATTTGGACAAGAAACTAATTTTAATTATTGAACTATGTTCTACTACATTCTAAGTCTAGATTAAGATCCCATTCCTAAATCCCTTGCTCTGATTTATTATGATAAACTATTGTTTGAATGTATCCAGCTTTGTAGCCTTAATTTTTTAAAAAAAGATCTGCTGTCTTTGAACATGTTTTCCCTTTTCTGGTTATTTTGAAGTTCTTGTTTGACTATGCTGTCTCATTATTCAATAAGTAACAAAAATTACATGTTACTGGAATTCTATAGATTTCCATGTGATATGTAGGCTACAGCTTGTTGAAATGTTTGATTTTAATAAGGCAGAGGAATATTTCATTCCTCAGCGGACGTTACTTCTTTTTAATCAAGTCCAGAGTGAGAAGTGTTGCTGAGTGTTTGACATTCATCTTTGTATATTTTTCTAATTTAAGAAGTATGAAAGTCAACAGATTGTATCACTAAAGCTCTTTACATTGGGACTTTAGCCGTAGGGCTATGGTAATATTTTTTTATGTTGCCTTGCTAGTGACCTCACAGCCTGTTTTAGGAGACAGACTTTTCTAAGGAGACAAAGTTTGTTGTTGTTGTTGTTGTTGTTTTTGCTTTTTTTAATGGTAAATAGGAGTTCAAGTGTGTAGCTGTTCAGCCTTCTCTTGACAAGCAGTGTTTGCCATAGACAAAATTGCTCTGCCAGAGAGAAACTAATGTTAAAAAAAAAAAAAAAGGGAAAAAGAATGAAAATGAAGTTCGAATTTTTGTTTTTTCAAGTTTATTGAACCAGCATTGAGTGCTGTCTATGAGTGAATTTCAAACTGGTATGGAAGTGATACACAAATTAAAAGTAAATGGGCGATACTGCTTCGTATTATAGAACAGAAAAGTCTCTACCTGTAAATAGGCTAATCTGGGGTCAGCAAGTCATATAATTGCATATTCCAGGTATGGTGGAAGCTATTGCAATTTTAAAATTTAATAAATGTTTGACAAGAAGTATTGATGTAACTCCCCAAAGACTAACAGATTAAGCTGAGGCTGCTTAGTGTGGCTTAAAATGCTTTTAACAGCTTTTTGTGCAATAACTTGGACAGCATTTTATGAGAGAGATAATAAAGCTTTTCAGTAGTCTAACCTGGAGGTCAGAACAGCATAGAATACAAGTTATCAGCATCAGTCCGCAGAAGCCCTGACTGAATTGTGGTTGAAGACCTCATGTATGAAGTTCTAGCAATGGGCCCAAAGTCAGATTATAGAGCAGTATCTCTGGTGGCCTTAAAATGTCTAGTGGCTAAAAAGAATCAGACTGCTATGGGTGAACATAAGGTAGAAAGGACTTCAAAGGAAAAAGGCAAATTTAAACAGAGAATTCTTCCTTTTTTTTTGTTTATCCCAGGAACCCAGGGCTTAATTTTCTAGAAGACTATATTCCCAAGAATTGCCTGCAAAACCATTCTGAAATCCATTTTTTAAAATAAAATACAGCTGAAATATCAAAGAGGATGTAAGCTTGTTTTAAACATGCCTGAAAAACTGCTTAACATCCAGAAAGAAAGTTTTAGTACCTGAATTAAACATTGAATTGCTCCTTTGATTACCAAGCTTAAATTAAAGCAGAAGGCAGACTTTTTTCTGTGACTTGCTCTTACTGTTAGCATCACAGATGATATCCTTCCAGATGGTTATCGCCAACTATGAACCAATAAAAGCTTACATGCAGTTAAATTTGGTTTTAAAATATATTTTGTTCCACCTGTTACTTTAATGGTCTGTGGTTATTTTAGGGGAGCCGTCATTTTAAGAGGTCATGCAGCTTGTTGCTGCATGAGTTTTTGAGCTGATACAATAAACTTACACATATAGTGGAGGTTTTTTGGCATGTGCAAGAAGAAAAGGTACTGATTTATCTTCAGTAATCTTGATTTGGATGTAGTAATAGGTGTCACTGCTTTCTAAGTTTCAGAAATACATATTATTTCATTTCCCATGGAAAGTGAGATGATTTGAGAATGGTTTAGGTAGTTTGATAAATGAAGTCTGAACTTCAGAAGTTTGGAGCTAAGAGTCTTGGAATAATCCTAATGACTCTTAATCCTAATAAGTCCTAATGACTACTGCTGCAGAAGGTGATAATGGAACTCCTGCTAAATCGAACTGGTCTGTGTTTGAAAAGTCCGATTTTTGGTTCAGATGAGCACTCGTGCTTGAATATTCATTCCAAGTCTATTAAAAGCTTTGAAATATCTTTCATTTAAAAACAGAATGGGAATATCAGACTTTACTGTAGAATTTCCTGTCCAGCTTATTTTCTGAAAAAATGTCACAACAGCAGCCCTGTTTATCCTAAATACACTCTGTCAGCTCTTTAGGGCATAGTGGCTGTCTCTTCTCATTGGCAAGTGTTCAAGGACAAAATGACCCTTCTATTATTTTTATGCATTTTTGCCTGTGCAAGGCTCTTAAAAATCTCCCCAAAGTTTTAAAAATCCCCAAGTTAAGGGCTTTATGATTGCAATTTATAGAGGTGATGTAATTTTTTGTTGAGGCAGTGCTCTTCTTGAGATTTTAGTTGCCTCAGAAAACTCGAAAAGGAGAATGAAAGCTTCCTCACCTGGATTTTCCCTCTTACGCTAATTTCAATATATTATGTGTATTATTCTATTCTATTATATTCTATATAATTTTTTCTGAAGCTTTGATTTTGTAGATGTCATCATTGAAACCTAATTGTTGATAATAACATATAGCATTCTTTATTCTCAGTGGGCAAAATACGCCCTCTAATGAAACTCCAACAGAGGGTAAATTGGTGATACAAATAACACTTTGGGGAATCTGCATTTGAACATTCATTATTACAGTGATTTGCCTATCAAGTGCTGTTAAGTTAATCATGAAAAACGCAAAAACCAGATCCGTTGTTGCAGGTGGCTGATTTAACACACATACCGATCCACAATGTCGTCATGATATTGCCTGGTCATTTCAGGGAAATGTAAGCTTTACAGGTGTGTCACTATACTTGTTTGTTCGTGTTTATGAAAGGAAAACTAAGTTTATCTGAAGCGGTATTTTCGAATTTGCAAAGGAAGTTGTCAAAACTGAATTTTATAACTTTATAAAATTAATACTATAATAAAAGAAAACTTTTATTAACCTTATCATCTCCTCATTAGCATCACTCCTGTGACTTCTACAAGAGATGGGAGCACAACTAAAATGTCTCATTTGCATTTTGCTTTTCTAACAAAAGCATATTACTCTGTTTAAATTATAGCTAATATCATTGTAGTGGTGTTATATATTAGAAATTGATTACCCTATTTCTTCTTCTGTAATGGCCTCATTATATTTGATTTTTTGTGCCTCATTCTTTTTCTTATTGAAAATAATGAGTATGCAACAGTGAGATTGTTAATTTTTTATACGCATTTTTGTTTCCACCTAGTACTTCAAATGAAACATATCGACTAGTCTGACAACAAATAAACCCACTTTCACTGTTAGCATCTATGAGTAAAACAAGGCTGTTTGTGATAGCCAGGGTTAGCTATAAAAACAGAAAATTTTAATACCTTGTATGTTTTCAAATAACAAGATAAATTGTAGGTTGAATATACCCATTAAATCATACTGTCCGTGTCAAAACTGGCAAATAATTTTCTCTGTACTATTTCTCAAGCCTTCACTCTTGTTTTAGGAATTGTTATTTGTTGTTATTATATGTAAAGCATCTAGACCTCTGGCCAAGGACCAGAACTGTGTTGCATTGCTGCTGTGTAGATATTAGACAAAAAGGATGATTCTTGCTCCAAAACCGTGAAATACTAGAATTTAGGCAGATGCACACAAATTCATGGGTGGTTTAAGGGAACAATGGAATAACACTGACCACATTAGAGAAAATGATTTCAGCTCAACAGCAGCATAGTTACTGTCCAGTGCTGAGATTTTGTTTCATTTGTTTTTTGGGGGGGAGGTCTAAAGACCAAGGAAAATAATGAAGGAGAAGATGCTTATGGAGAGGTTTACCAACAGTGTCCCCAACTGTAAGACCATTAGAGTGAAAACTTGAAAATTTAACAATAGATCAGGTAGGCTAATATTGGATCTCATGCGGTAGTCAACATTTTGGTAGTAAATAATAGTTGGAAATCCATCGTGGAGAGTTTGAAAGTGAAGATATTTGTTAAATGTTTCGGGCTATGAGTGGGCAATATTAAAGTATGGAGACAGGAACAATTCAAAACAATGGGCCGGGAAAAAAATCTTTGCAAAAACATTATGAATGGGTATAGAAAAAGAAAATAGGGGAAAGGAGAATACAAGAGCAGAATTTAGTAGATGTCCCAAACTACATTTAAATAAGCAGAATAATGAAGTATACTATTCTTCTTTTTGGAAAAGGCACCTTTGGTCAATTATAGAATTTTTTTGTTGTGATATCTAGGTTTTTTTCAAATGATCTTAGGTCATCAATAACTATTTCTCTTCTGATGTCTTGTTGTGTTAAAATTTCTCTATTCCATATGCAATTAAAATTAAAAATGATATTTACGTATGTAAAAACTGATTCTGCCTTTTCTGATGCAGGCTGAGCAGTGTCTTACCCTGAGAACAGCATTGATTTGAGTGTTATAATGAAGCAAAGTATTTATATCTTTCAAGCAGTTATCAATCTTTATTCTTCTGCACAGTGTTATCAGATTTATGAATGATCTATAGTATTCATACTACCGTATCTACTGTGTATCTGCTTATACTGTAACTCATAAATCAAGCCATCTAGTTATTAATCATTTTCTGCAATTTCTTGACAAGTTTCTGGTGTCGAGGTGCCCATATTGTGCATCATATTGTAAATGTTTCACCAAGTGCTATACAGAAAGGGATTCTTACTCCCGCCCATGATGTAATGCAGCTGTGCACTTGCCTATCAGGTTATCTGTATTGCAGTTCAAAATGTCTTGGTTTTGTTTGTACAGCATGATGTTCCAAGATCATATTTAGTTTTAGGGGCCAAAGTTGCCCCAAAGTTTTTTACAGTTGTACCTCTTTCAAAATACTCCCTTCTGTTAAATGTGAATTTAGGTTTTTTTTTTTTTTTTAACAGATCTACTAGCTTGAAAATCTCAGGTTGGATTTCATTGTTTCCTTCCTTTTCAATGATGCTTTGTATTATGTCCATATTACTCTGTTGTCTGCATCATTTTCAATGGGAAGTTTTTCTTGAGGCTACCATTAATTCAGCTACTTAAAACTTTGTCCACGTTCTTTTTCAGTTAAAATCATAGAAATTTGAAAGAACTTAAATTGAAATTAATGGGAATGCTTTGAATTTACTGGAATGTATCTAAAAGCAAACTCTCTATTATGTAAACCCAGGCCTGCAATTTCCATTTATGCAGCTTTCTTGACACACATACGACAAGACAAGGCATTGGTCCTTCAATTGACTTCAGTGACACTTCATATACAAACCAACTGGAATTACTTTACTTCTTCGTTTTTATCTTAGGGTGTATCGTTTGTTAAAATCTAAGGATCTGTTGCTGCCTCTTGAGAAATGTTTATGGAAAGCAATTGGTAGTTGGAACATTCTATCAAGGGAAGTATTGGATTCTCCATTGCTTGACATTTTCACACCAAGACAAAAAGCCATTCAGGAAGAGTTAATTTAGTTAGTGGGCTCATACAGGAGGAAAAAAAAAATTCCATAGATAGAGAAATACAGAAGATAAAACTATATGGCCCTAAAGATTGGATTTACCCCCACGTTTCTTAGGTGTTTTTGAACACAGGGAAATATAGAAAGTTTTCTCTTGTTACTTAGTCTTAGAGTAAGATTGGGACCAAACATATAGCATAAATTTTTCTATATTAAGTAAGTAGTTAGGTAGGCCTTATTTAAAAAAAAAAAAAGTAATCTATCTAATCAGGCATTTTCATGATTAGTATTTCAGCAAGTCTTCAGCTCCTTGGAAACTTAAATGTGTTTACAATATGAATTATGGTAGAATTCCTTCCTTTTAGTACTTAGATCCATCTTTAGTGAGACTCAAAATCTCCTTTTAGCTGCTAAAATCATGCTTTTGATGACCAAAGTTTCCAGGCATTTTGCAAAACTACCTAATTCTTGATGCTACCAAACCCTTGGGTAAATGTCATGATATGTTTCCCAGTCTTTTTTTTTTTTTTTTTTTAACCAAGTCTCAGTTGAGGAAATTGGCATTTTGCATTTTGCTAGGAGCATCTCCCCAACCTTTTCTCCATGTGTCCTCAGCAACTCACTGTCTCACTAAACCTGGGCTCAAATGCACCTTAGGCAGCYGTGTGCAGGGCCAGCAAAAATAAGGGTCAGCTTAGACTCATTTCACTGGCTATATGATATTGGCATATCACAGATATGCTCAGTCTTATCAGATAAGTATATAAGTTCTCTTTATACATATGTACACACACATATACATATGTACACTTGTATATATAATACGCATATATAATACAAGTGTATATAAGTAAAAATGGGAAATGCTGTCACAGGCGAGGACTTGGCCATGCACATTTCAAAAAAATCATTTGATTCCTGTGCTGAATCATTTATTCACAGCCCAATATCAGTGGATGTTCAGAAACTGGTTGGATTAGGCCTCATTCAAAACACAAATTGGCATGAGAATTACTGACTATTTTACCCTGTTAATCAGAAACTACAGCTCAACTATGGCACCTTCAGGATGGAGAGGGGCAACCTCAATACCTTTGTGCGTGATAAAGGGGCCTCCCTGGTAATGGAGTGATGCTTCTTCCTTTCTAATCGCCTGACCTGGCCTGTGCAGTTGGAACAAAGCACATCTCTTCTGAATGCACTGGGGAATGTGGCAGGACACAAAAGCACCCACCAAAGTGCTCTTTCTCAGAAAAGAAAGCAGTTATATTTGTACATGAAAGATGTTGATAAAAATGAAAGAAAAGCTGTGTTTAATGTATTTACCCTAAAATGAAATCAGCAAGATCTTTCCCTTCATTTTCCAGATGGCTTGCTGTAGGTTTATAGGACAAGTTACCTGTCAGAGACTCCCTTTTCTGCCTAACTTGCACGCCAAGTTGCATTCTTTAGAAAGAACCACTTCACGGTCGTTCGCCTCACCTTTAATAACCAAGGTCTCCTTTGAAGTCTTCCAGGTCATCAAGGCAGATTTAATCGTTCTTCCTGCAACTTACTTTGTTTTGTTCTTGTCTGGGAGATAGTTTGGTCATATTAATTGTGGTCAGTTAACCGTGAGGTTAGATTAAGGCTGGTCTTACAACAAGAGCAGTGATGGACCATACATTCAGGAGCAAGTGAGGGAAAAGGGAAAGTGGAACCAGCCCATTTTGATAGCAGATAGATCAGTTTAGTTGGGACAACAAACTGAATCCTTGTCATTCTGTCTCCTGTAGTATAGTAGTTTTTCTACTGAAACTAGTATTTCCTATCAATCCGAACACTAACAAACATAGCAGTTCTCTAAATAAAATAAATAAATACAGCTCACTGTTATGATTTTAAATTAACCACTTAGGATTTGGACAACTGTTGCCAATGTCTTTTTTCTAAATATAGTGTGTACATTCTTAGTGTGTGTGCATGTGTTTGCATGTGTGTATATTGATGTAGTATAGTATATAAGTATAGTGGGTGGGTATATTTAGTATAATATAAGTATATAGATAATACAACATTACAAGTATTATTTTTATTATTACTCAGAATTATGATATTAGTGATCAAATCCAGAATTTCTGGTTATTTTTTCACTTTTTTCTATGGAACATTATCCATAGAAAATTATTATGTATGTGTGTGCATATATATATATGTATGCACACAAATACATAAAATGCATAAGCTGTTTTAACTTGTAAAAATGTAATGTACTGGTAGATGAACTTATTAACAAAATTGTAAACTCTGTTACTTTTGACCCAGAATTTTGTATTTATTTATTTTTAATATAGCTTATTTCTCTAGCCTTGAGTATCCACAGAACAAAACTTACTCTTTTTGTTTTTCTTTTACATTTCTTATTTCTTTTATCCATACCGATTTGACAGTGATTATCGGCAATTTTTATATTATTTGATCTTTTAAAGACTAGTATTTATTTAAGCTGGTAATAAAAAGTTTTGAGGAGGGACTGCATTATAGAGTCATATTTTAACTCAAGTGTTACTAACAAACTCAAATTTAGGTTTATCCCTTATAGCATTCCTGAAGCTATTATTTTCTCCCATCTCCCCCTAAGATCCTCTAAAAGAATCCAGTAATAATGGAGATTTTTTTTCCTAGTATTTCTGAAGCATATTATAAATGATTTTAAAGTAGTTATAATAGTAGGTAGAACAATGGTAATTTTTTTTTTCTGATGGACTGAAATGTTTGGCTTGAGAGTCTGCATGTGCTTTTGCAAATTTGGAGTCTAGCATTGGAGAAGGTTTTGCACAGTAAGAAACTGAAATGAGCAAAGTGGTCAGGAGTGGTGGACTTTCAGGGTTAACCTTTTTTCTATATGTGTTGCACAGACATTTGTCAGAGGAGAAAGGAAAATTTCCCTTTTACCTTTTATTGCAAAAGTTCCAAAATAACCTACAGATAGGGCCTATGAATAGGATTAACTGTTACAGGAAATTCTGCAGAGAAATAGTCTCACAGCTAATGAAACAGTAAGCCTTTAAGTAATACCTGTTCTTTCACTGGCATGTCTTCTTTACACTGAAATCTTTATTCCAGAATTCTTTCTTTGGACTTTCATCCATAATGAAGTGAAATTCTTTTTCTATCCCTTCATTTAGAACATAAGCTTTTTAATGTGTAGGTACAGAGGGGAATCWTAGTACTGATAATAAATATTCTGAGTGCTGGTATTGTGCTTGATGTTGCATATAATCAGAGACAAAGAGCTTTCAGATTTAAAACATGGCAACTAAAAAACAATAAAGCACCAAATGGACCTGTATACTTACAAGGGAGTGGTTAGAGGTGAAACTATTTTAATAACATTATTTCTTTTTTTAAGCATTTTTGGTTTAATGTTGGAGAACTCCCTCCCCTGCCTATATAGAAGATCACTGTAGGGTATCTCTCTGAATGAAGGCTGCTACTTCCAGCTTTGCAGGAGATCAGCATTATCTTTTGCACACAGACACCAAAGGCTCTTCAAACGCAGGCAGTAGGTAAAAAGGTAGAAAGGTAAAATAACTGCCAACTGAAGGCATGTTTTCTGAGAAGGAGGAAAAGGCAGGAACCATAAAGGAAGCGTGCAGATACAGGAGAGTCGACAAAACAGAATGAAGCACACAAAACGAGCCTGAGTGTCTGCAGTTATTGTTTGCTTAGTTATAGTGACACAGTACAATTGTGCTGAACCAGAACTCGCCTGGTAAGTCAGGTTCCATGAAACCTCTCCGTTGAAATGCAGAAAAACAGGATTTGTCGTTCTAAGCTGTTTGTTGTGCAGTATGTTTGATTGCTCTTTTTTTTTTTTTTTTCCTTTTTGAATGATGTAATGCAGTACTTGTCATTGGTCCTCAGCTCCAGGAGGAAATAAAAGGTTTCCTTCACCTCATTTTGCTAGATATTGTAAACATAAATTATACATCTATTAGCTTTACATTTAAAACAATGTTGAATGTGCTCTTTGAAGAATCCTAAGGACAAAGCCGACTAATTAGTGAGGGTTGGATAGAGTTTCATTGTACAAAGACACTTAGGGAAAACCAACAAACTGCAGATGTACTAGGATCTTTGACTTATAAATAAATATGAATTGATCCATTTTAGAACTATTCACTATTCAAAGCATTCAACAGGTTCTTTGATATTTTGGGTTATATTTTAAAAAATTCCTAAGCTTTTTCTATGTTATTCTTTTAAATTTAGGGTTAAAAATTATTAATTAAAATTTTTATTTTTACTTTTAATTAATTAAAAATTATGAAAAAAATATATTAAGAGATTTTTAAAGGTTCTTTCTTCTTTCTTATTTTCTGTTTCACTACCCCCATCCTTTTTTTTCTATACGGACAAACAGTATGGAAGGGAAGGAAAGGGAAGGGAAGGAAGAGAAAGGTGGAAAAATGAAGAACAGTCTTTGGATTTCTTGCATGCATATTTTGATTTTAAAAAACAAAAAAATTTAAATCATTTTCAAGTGAAAATCTTCAGACAAAAATAAATTAACACATTCCAGTTACTTGCAGACTCCACCTTATGCATACCATGAATTTATTTTGTACCAAATGTTCATCTTGAAGATTCTTGTGCTTTTCCAGAGATTTTTCAGTTAGGATTTTATATTGCAAAATAAACTGCCACTTTTATGGAAGGAAATGGCACATTTTAGAGACTAACATTTAGTTTTATAACACAAGGATGTTGTTCATCCATCACTGATAGTGATCTCTCCATCACTTGTTGGTGATCTTTAAAAAGCTGGAAAGTCTTAGTGATTGCTTCTTGTTACTTCCAGCTTTTCTGCAGGAGTCTAGCCCTTCATTGCAATACCTATATTAATAGCATAGAAAGAGGAGCCAATCTAGATGTCAATGGTGCATAATAAAAGGAGAGTCACCTTCTGCAACAAAAGTGAATAATAGACTAAGCAATAGTTGCGGAGGGTAATTTTATATATATTATAATAAATAATTGCTGTAAAGGTAACAGAAATAAATAGCTTGAACAGTAAGACGGTGAAATCTCGAAATCAATGAGTTTTATCACTAATTCTAATAAGATCAGGACTTCACTCTGTCTATTAAAAAGCTGATCCTTCTAAGAAAAACAAGCAAGTATTTCCTCCCCCCTCCCCCAAGTACTCAGATTAAATGGGCTGTATTATTGTTTTATAAGATATTTTACATACTTCTATACAGACCAAAAAAATAGAATACAAAATGTCCCCCTTGCCTTCTTGTTGGTAAGAATCTTTTTTGAAAGTCCTATTTTACTCATAGATTTGATAAGAAGTAGTTGTTTGGCTTTAACTGAAGGTAGGGGATGTTCCAGACACCAGTTACAGGATTTGAATGACAGGCAAAATTTTATTTATATGAATGTCTTGTATCCAAAAATTTCCATACACATTGCAGTGCAGATGCATAACACCATAATATGGGAGATTTGGAGATTCTGATCCCTCTTAACCCCTGTCTCACTGGCACTCCTGAAAATGTTCATGGGAGCAGATTAGCCTTTAGCCATGGCCTACAGACCTTTTTAATGTTCTTTTTTTGCTGAGAGCTGGACTTCAAACCACATACCATAATGTATGCATGAGGTGCTGTATCATCTTAGGTTGTAACAAAAGTGTATGCTGCTTTTCTGTCAGGGACCATCCCCATCCACAGATGGTAGAAGGTGGATTTACATCAGTTTTATCTTCCTACAAAATTCCCTCTTGGTTCATTTAAAATATCAACAAAAAAATATCCCCAAAACATGAGCTCTTTCTTGCATCTGATTTATCCATGGATAGTTGAGTATGTAGCACTTTGCAATGGTTCCTGAAACAAAATATCTTATCCTCTGGTGGGCCTGGTTTATGAGCCAATTTTTCCCTCCTCCTATTACCCAATTTCCCCAGGATTTTCCCTTGTGTGTAGGGACAAAGAAGGGCCAATTATCTCCTCGGGGAGTGACTCACCAGCCAGTATGTATGCCAACCCAAATCTTTATGTCATTACCAGCCATATGTTTAAGTTCCTGAAGTTGGCTTGGTTTCCTTTTCTTTTTTCTTTCCTTTTCCCCATCTTAAAAGAAAGGAAAGTAAGCACCAGATCTTTCCATACTGACTGAACAACCAAGAACAGGAAAATAAGATGCCTAAGCCTCAGGTTTCTGGACCTTCACCCCCTCCTTTAAAAAAAAAAAAAAAAAACAAACAGAGAGAGAGAGACCACAATGGGATCCTAGCTGTCATTACATTTGGGCTGGACTCTAAAGCAGGCACACTCTTCATACTTTCAAAATACTTTTGTGTACTATTAGTACTATACAACTGATAAAAAAAATCATCATTTCTCCACTTAAGCTGTGGGTGCCACTTTCTCTCACCAGCGTGGAATTGTTAGCTTTTTCTGTTTATGTATTTTATATTTTGGACTTTGTAGTCGAATTCACTACTTCATAGGCTATGAAGTAAAACACTTTATAGGCTTCAGCTTGTGGAAAATGAAACCAGCAGCCTTATAAACACTGAGAATTTTAGCCTATTTCTCTAATGGTACTATTCTTACTTTAATTTTCCATTCAATTTCACATTGTATACAAAATAAGAGAACTCTGTAATTTGATCTGAGAATGTAGTCTTCTGGGGTTTGTTGTGTTAAATGTTTTGCTGTCTTACCTGAAACTCTTGTATGGGGATCAGTTAGGGTTGTGTGAACCAGATTTTTGTGCATGAATTTTTGTTTGGTTTTGTTTTCTTAACTTAATTGAAAGGGACAAGGGGCAATCCCAAAGCCTTCAAAGAAGTTTCTCCTGTCTGTTCTCCTGAAGACCTCAGTGAGTGTTATACTTTAGCTCTTACGAGCTTATGTCCATAACTGAGCATTTCAATATATATTATTATAAGAAATAATTTGGTAGATGCAAATATTTTGGTAGCTGCTCAGTTGCTCCATCAGTAAAAGGAACATTTTAATTACCTTATTGTGCTGCCCTAGATTTTGTTGACCTTGATTTTTCACACACATTTCTCCTGACAAGACATACTTGTGGAACAGATGTTCAGGTGTAACAACAATTGATGCCCAAGGGAGAACATATTTCTAATTCTCTATAACAGACGTATAGCATACTTCTTAGCCCTGAAAACCACGCTGTAGTGTACTTACTGGTTGATATATCTTCTTAATCTAGATATTTTCATGTGCACAATGTGGTTAAAAAAAAACACTTACTTATGACAGAGCACTGGAACAGGTTGCCCCGAGAGGTGGTGGAGTCTCCTTCTCTGGAGATATTCAAAATGCGCCTGGATGCAATCCTGTGCAATGTGCTCTAGGTGACCCTGCTTGAGCAGGGGGGTTGGACTAGATGATCTCCAGAGGTCCCTTCCAACCTCAGTGATTCTGTGATTCTGTGATTCTGTGATTCCCCGTTGCACAATGGTGTGGACAAGCAATGGTGTGGCATCCCCAAATAAGCAGGCAATTTCTGCATCCTTTGCACATCCTGGGGGCAGCCTTCATGAGAACAACAACCTGTGGGATCCGGACAGTTCTCCTTCCTGACCTTACCCTGCAACTGCAAGACAGTCACCAGCTGTGACGAAGGCTTTGGAAGGGATGCCCTGTGTTTTCCTGACTGCCTGCCAGCTGAAGCGATGCATTTAATTGTCCTAAACTTACATGCATTTCTTCTCAAAGCTCAGTCAGTTAGGCAAGGATAAGCTATAGATATCCTTGTCAGACAGAAAAATCCACATAAAACAAAAGATGAAAACAGTACGTCACCTGAGTCAGAATTTGGCATTTAGGATGGCAAGGTGCATAACATGGGGTCACTGAGACTGGACCTGCTTCCTGGAACTGTACACATAGGTGTATGGAGAAATATGAAGACTTGCCAGAATTTAATTTATTTTTTAGCGTTATTTCTACCTTCATTTTAAAACAGGTAAAAGAACTTCAYGAAGCACACAGAATGAAGTAAAAGCAACAAGGTTCCCACAGCTAGTTTAAGACAGAGTTCACTGCAAGTTCTGCCCCCTGCCAAGAAACCCAAACCACATATTGATGTACATACACATCCCAGATTTTGCAGGGCTAGGATTCCAATGAGCAGCAAAAATCAGGAGCACTGAACTGTGTAGGCAGGATGAGAGTGTGTCATTTTTGAATTCTCAGTAAACAGCTACATACACTCATCTCTGTTGCATACATGAAAACCAATTCCTAAATCTAAGGTATAGAGCCTGCCTTCTATGGAAGCAGAAACAGGCTCATCACTTACATAATTCTTTTGAAAAAAAGTTAAATTGCTTTTTGATTTACAAGATTGGGGGGGCAAAAAGGAATCTCACTTAAACTATTACTTTTTAAGAAGTTATAACTCAGACATGGTCAACTGGACTTTTTAAAATTTGTATTTAATTTCACAGTGAAGCCCTGTACATCCAGTTTTAGCGTAGTGCACATGTGTAGCTAGAACTCCTGGAAATACAAGCTTTTATTATGGAAGTGCTGGCATAGTTTTAGCTACAGTCAGCATATGCAACATGGTATAATATGTCTTAAAACTTGAGATGGAGACCATCTGTCTGAGTTGCAACAGTAGCAAGCCTTGTATGTATGAAACACAAAACTCAGAAAAAAGTCATACAAGCCTGCTGCTGCTGGCTTAACTTTCATTAATTTAAAATTTCAAAATGAACCTCACTTTGCGTGTTTAAAAAGATGATATTAACAAGAAAGGTATTGGTTTGTGGATACAAACAAAAATCCCCAGATTAAGAAGAAGTGAAAGATGTGGAGGAGTATAACAAACAACTCCAGTATGTGTGAGGCTAAGTGTTCAGAAAAAAGAAGATTTAGTTGTGTTAAAATGGATGAATATTAAGATTTTGAAACAACTGTTTTGGTTTAGTGACAATCAGAAGCAGCTTCCTCAGTCTAAAAACAGTACTGAAATATCAAAGCTCTTTAATTTATCCAACTGTTTAATTTTAAACTAACAGGTGAGACACAAGCAAGAATTCAAATGATCTAGTCATGATGAAACAAGAGACTGTTACTGCAGCAAATGATCTGAGAAAATGAGTTCTCTTCGGCAAGGTTCATGAGGCAGTGGTAGAACAGTCTGATCACCTCATTAACGTGGATTTAAAATGAGAGTTCAGGATTACAAATACAGAAAGTGTTGGTTATTAGATAAATGGAGTCAGATGGACACTGACGTCCCTTCTAATTTTTACTGTGGTTAATGGCGAGTGACTTTTTATTTCTGTCCTTTTATTCCTTCCAGTTTTTTCATTCACTTCCTCCTAAGCTTCTAAGTTCAGTACAGCTATTCATTATGTCTCACTTTCCTGGCTGTTTCACACAGGATAAATTGACACTCTAGGCTGTGCTTTAACCTGTCACCTCCAGCTGCACAGAAGCATGCCTAGCTGGGGCTGTGTTTAAAAAAAAAAAAAAAAAAAAGTGCCAATGTGACATGGACAATGACATGGACTAAATCTAGGAGGATAATCCTTGATCTTTCCCACAGCTGTCGCTGAAGGACAGACGTATTTTCTTGTAATTCTGATGATGGTTGATGGTTGTTAGAACTCATTACTATGTAGAACCATAGGGTACCTGCTTCCAAACTCGGACATTTGAATACAGAAAGAATAAAGAGAATGAAATGCAGAATAATTTTTGTAGAATACTTTCACATACACTAAGTGAGGTGTTCAGTCTCAGGAGCCAATCACCCATCCTAATTATCCACATAGATGCCACCTAAGTTTTCTTCATTTATCTTTACCTTTATTCCATCCAAGTATTATCCTGTTTTCATGAATGTTCATGAGGAATCAGATTCCCCATGTGGGATTCTCCTGATACTGCCCTTCTTCTGTTCCTTCCTTTCTTGAAAATGAAGACAACAGCTAGCTCAGCTTTCATCCACAAAATGAAATTTAAAAAGCAATAGTACCTGATCTCTTGCTAAGAATGTAATAAGTGTTCTTAGTTAGAAATGGAGAAAAGGGAGTTGACCAGAATTTTGAAAGGATTTAACAGGTCTTCGTGTAGTGGTGATCTCCAGTAATGTAAACCTTTGCAAATAAAGGGTATGGAATCTTTATCATACCTTTATTACATCCCTAGAGAGATAGGCAAGCATAAAGGTCATGTATAATATATTATGAATGAGAAATATTTTAAAACAGTGGAGGTTTCATACAGACAGCATGAAAATAAGGAAAAGGATATGAAGCAGAATTTTATATATAATTTTATACAATGAGCCAGTACAATCAACAGTATTTGGCAAGTGTGTGTATATGTGTGCATGTGATCGGCTTAAATATATATTTAAGTATTTGGGTGAGAAGCCTCATTTGTGCTTGCCAAAAGCTACATAACTCCCAGTCCAGGTAGGCAATGGAGTTGGGGGAGCCAGATTTTCTAAGCCAAAGAAGGAGAGTGCTTATTTTAGCCTGGCAAGATTTCAAAACTGACACTGCATCAATGCAGAAAGAATGCCAAAGCATTATGGCAAGAGTCAACATCTCTCATCTTGGTTACTTCCAGCTGAAAAGTGCACTGATAGCAAAGAAAGTGGAAGTTATTTACCAGTAATTAGATTTCTTTGAGGTATCTTGCACACATTTTTTTTGTAACTGACCACGTATCAAGGCTCTTGAAGGCAAAGKTTTTTTTTTTTTTCCCTACCTTCACATTATCTAGAGAGATTACATGTTCTCCAGTCTCTTCACATATTTCATTCTCAGACATAAAAGGCATGCCTGCAGTAAGACCTTCAGTTAGCTATCAACTGCACATTTTGACAACATTAAAGAGACTCCCAGAGAAAAGGCAAGGGGATGTGGAAGTGAATGTATGCATCTCAAAAGAATCCCAAGTACTGGTAAATAAGCCTTTCTTCTTTGAGAGCTTGCCTCATGCACATAAATACAGATTGTCACTCCTGCATATTTGATATGACTCTGGTATCCTTGGAGGTGAATGACAGATGTGCACCAGATCTTCTAAAAATGTTATTCTTGAGTGCTTCAGTGCTTTCGCAAAGGTGTGATTAAAGCTCTAAGCAGCTTCTCCGATTTTTCTAATGAAAGCACCAAAACTATGTGAGATCAAGTGGAATTTACCATTTCACCTTCTAGCAGGTTGGATTGCTGCAGACTGCCGATCTTAGTAGTCTCATAAGAAGTCCTGGGATAGATTGGTTATCCATTTGAACAGTCTCAGTGCAGAGGTGGAGGAGTCCTTAAGTCTTTTAACCAGCACTACAGACTACTAGACAACACTGTTCTACAAGTTAGACAAAGAAACCCCCCTCATACCCAACGTGTGAAATGAGGTTGAACTTTGGATGTGTCAGGCTTAGGGAAAACAGCCAACTAAGTGTAGATGATTCCCTTTGGCAACTTTGACTGGCCTGTCCCTGAGATCCCTTTTTTCCATTCCATTTCTGTGGGATACTCCCTTTTGGATCTTGTGCTTTTGCGTGTGTGCAGAGAGGAATAGGCATTGCCATTGCATGAATCTGTGGTTCCAGAATAAACTACAAATCTGGGCAATATATCCAATAGTGATTTCAGAGGCACTTGCTATCTATAGCCTTTTTTTTTCAGACCAACAGTGGACTCGTGTGCAGCTTTTGGTGGTACAGGAGGAACTTCTGTATCTTCCGCATTAAATGCTTCTGCATTCTGGGACCCCCAGTAGCATTTTTAATGCTGGAAAGTACTCAGGAAAAAAAAAAAGGGAAAAATATATAAAAAAAGGAAAGGAATGAAGATAAACATTATGACTACCTACAGAAGAAGTGATTCTCAGGAAACAAAGTAACAAGGTGTTGAAAGCAATTCTGTGCCCCCACCCCCCCCACAATTATTTATTCTTTGTGTGTATTTAAAAAAGGACAAGCTGACTTCCAACTGCAGGCCCACTTTCTGGGCTTTTGTTTACAGGATTAGTCAAGGGTTGGAAACTGTTCTCCTGAATACTTGTATTCATTCCTTACCCTTTGAAGACACTGAGTTAGACTTTTAGTTTTATGTGTGCAGTTCTGCTTTTTTAATATTTATTGGGGGGGGGGAGCGATTGTACCCACTCCTTGAGTCAATGCATGATTCATGTTTTGCATTCCTCAGAAAATCAGATAGAATTTTAAACCCAGTTCTTATTAATCTAGAACTTAATTCCGCTATTTCGCTTTGTAGTCATGAAGAATAGAAAACATATGATAGAACTAAGGCAGATGAAAATCTTTTTTACATTTCAAATATAGTCAGTTTGGTACCTCCAACTGTGAAGATATTTACATTATATAAAATATTTATTACATAGATGAGATGGCGTTGTCCTTGTACTGAGTTGAAAGACATTTATCATGCATTTTTAATAGTCTTATATGAACTTTACTGAGTAATCCAGTAGAAATGCTTATATAATTCAGGCTCTGGAGCCGTTTTTAAATCATTATAATTTTCTTTTTTAAACTATCAGCTCAAAGTATTTCTGCCCTCACTGGAATCTCCTGCTCTGAATTATGGTGGGCTGTGATACAAGGGAGACTATTCAACCATGGGTTATTGGAAAGCTCAACATCCAACATTTTGTCAACTACCAGAGTTAAAAAATGGTTTGATGACATTGGGAATACAGTAATTATTCTTTACCTCAGAGTAATTCAAATATCAGATCTTAATATCACAGTGTCACTAAACTACTTAAGGCCTTTTTAGAAGTTCCTAAAATACATACTTATATATGTATATATATAAAATAAAATATATATATTACATATATATATATCTAAAATTAGTTACGTATGTACACATTCATTACATTTATTTCAATGTAAAATGTAGGTAATATAAATGTACTAACTAATCACATGTATATTTATTATACACTTTATTTCCCTTTTATATTTGCAGTAAGCTCATTTTCTCGTAGATACTAGGGGCTATGTCCACATTAGTGGGTAGTGCAGACCAGCAGGAGTGAATCTGTAGAGCAAAACAGCTGGTGCTGGGGCACTTAATATCCGCACTACACGTTTCAGGGTTTTTTTGACTTCAGACTAGCTCTAGTCTGGTTCCACGGACTGAAGAATGGCTGTTTGCAGCAGGAGTGCATTATGTGATTCCTGGAGTCCATCTTCTGCTTTAGTTTCATTCCCTCCAAATGCAGTTTCTGCTTCTGAAAATGCTTCTCAATAAAGATCAAGCCATAGTAAATGGAAGATTTGCTTAAATCACATTGATAATCCTGTCTAAAACACACCCAGTATATCTTTTTCAGATGATCCTTTGCAGAGTGAATCCATGTTAATTTAATCTACTGTGCATATTTTATGTTAGTCTGATTCATACATTTCTAGAGCTTCTACGATAAGTAACTATTTAAAACTGTGAGTATTGCAAAAAGGCTCCATTTTTCTCAGCTATCCAGTTTCTGTATACTTAGGTGTTCCACTACACTTACTTGTGGTACCAATGTTACCCATATGTGTGTGACTGGATAGTAAGTATATAGGTTGAAGGTTCACTTCTAAATATTACTTAAAAGCATTGTATCAGTGGTAAAATAACCTCTTTACTAGCAACAAAGCACCTTAGTGTAATGCCTTTATTTCAGTCAGTGTGAAACTTGCTTTTTCCAATTGTAGTTAAAAGGTACAGAAGTTCTTTGAATGAAATAATTCTTATCCRGTGTGATGTATGACTGAAAGAAATATACACCAGAAAGAGTTTAGCTGCTGTTCAGTAATGAAAGCCATTTCTTCATTAGTCATAACCTAGATTTCATCATCCTTTCAACTGCATAGAATGAGAAGAAAAGAGCTGTGGCAAGTAGCCTATATCCTAGATTACAGATCAAATCTGATTAGCTCAGAGTAATTACTTTGAAATCCTTTTTGGGTTTTACCCATTTGGAACAAGTTTTCATTTGATTTAGACTGGATATTATTCATAAGTAGAGAAAAAGAACATTTTCCTTGAAACAGGTTTTGCTTAACACTGGAATCTAAACTGAAAGGTCTACTTAATTTGCCAGTAGCTCTGCCTAAAATGCCTTTGTCAGTAAATTCTTGCAGGATAATTAGCAGCATCACTTTTCTCCTCACCCCTATTATTTGAAAATGAATATTAGGCCATGTTATGTCTATTCTTAGACATTCCTTTTAGTTATGATGACATAAAAATCAACTCAAATTTTCAGTATTTATCTTCAATGATGTTGGGTGTTTCTCAGTCTTCTAGACTTGATTCAGTTAGCCACCCTTAGGCATCTACTGCCATTTGAATTGCCAAGAGGCATCCTGCATCATGTCCAGATACTGTTTCAGAACATCTAAATTTTTTGCAGGTCCTGAATCATATGTACAGGCCAGTCCGATGAGGATGGCTTGATACTCCTATGCATCTAAGATACTATTAGATGCTATGTTGGCAACTGAATAAGCCCTCAATGGCGAATGCAGACTTAGTCACCAGAAACTATGCATCCTATCCAGGTAGCAACAGAAAAATCCCCTGTACTACATGGAAAAACTAAGACATGCATTTATTTGGAATTGAGTCTACAGCCTTTACTTGAAAAAAATCCTCATTAAATTAAGAATCTAAATCTTTTGCCCATATTCTTTATCCTTTTCTATTGACATCAGTGGAAATACTTTGAGTTCATGTCTGTGTTCGTAGGAGGAAAATCTGGAATTCTCCACTGTTCGATGCAAAGGTTTAACAGTACTCTGCCTGGGGCTTTATTGCATAATTTAGTGCTTCCTTTTGCCAAGTACAAGCATTGCCTGTTGAAGTTTGTCAAATATATATTAAACATTTAGTGCAGTATTAAGCAAATAGTATATTAATTTCTCAGGAAAAACTTGTCTTTTGCGAAAGGAAATGAAAAAAACACAATATTCTGATTCCATAGGGAACTAAGCAGATGTACAAGAAATGGGTGATCTGATACCACTAAAATGAACAGGAACTAGGGAAGCCATTTCCTTTCCTTGCTAAGATCAAATTTTTCAATTTTTAGAACAAATCTACTGGTGTGTTGTCACTGCTGTGAAATTTAATGAACACAGAAAAAGTGAAAATCACCATTTTTTTTCTGAGTCAACTGAAATTCTATGTTTAAATAAAATTAGTATTAAAAGACCTCCAAAATAATAGAAATGACACCAAGAGAGGTAAAAAAAAAAAAAAGAGCATCACAACTTTTGAAAATATTTTTGGATAAATTCGTCTTTCAGAACTAGTTTAATCAAGTTCTAAGCTTCCAACAGCATCTTTGGAAGAAAAAAGTCTTTAGTAGAGATTCAATAGCTTTTCCCATAAGACAAAGTACCCTAGGAAACAATATTGAAAAAAATGTATATTTGTTTTTGCTTCTTGATGAGTTCCGAGCAATAAAATGCCTTTTTGCATTCTTTATATAACAGTATTGATAATAGAAGTAAGATTTGCCTGGGGAAAACTATTTGAGGTAAGGCAGAACATTATTCTCTATTGCTAGTTTTCTAATTTCTGTGATGCATGTTTCACACACAGCTAATTAAGAATAGTTGAAACTGTTAAAGAATATTGAAGAATATTTTCACTGTCTCTGCCTGTATAAATTTTCATACGTCTGCTGGTGTTGTTAGGATATCAGTTTTCATCTGTTGAGGGTTTGCACAGTATTCACYTATCTTTCAGTACCATATGAGCGGAGTTCTGGGTTTTTACAGAGCTTCAGTGAGATTAAATAGAATTTAGTTACAGGGGATTCACCCATCAGGAATTGTAAAAAGAGTCATAGTGCAACTATTCTATGTGGGTTTTTACGTGCTGAACGTTCATCTACCATTAGTTACTTTGTCTTTGATATTCATCATTTTTATAATGTTTTCTTTAAAAAAGTTGCATTCATTTTATGACCTTTCAGAAATGTGGCATTAGTAGTAGTTGAAGTGGTGCCACCAAAATATAGTAATGGTTTGATTACTGCTGAAATTCCACTTATTTTAGTTTCTTTCTTCTAGAACTATTAAAGTCTTATGTGCATAAACTTTGCATAAATGAAAGTTAAGCTGCTGGCAGTGATTGTCTTAATGTAGCTATAAATACCATCAAATGCATTCTGGACTTATTTATATATTTATTTAAATAAACAACACTCACTATTTTCAAAGCAAAGTCTTTAACATTAAGTGTAAAGACTTCAAATAACTGCATGAGCAAAGAAAAATTTGAAAATGTGTTTGACAGTAAAGCCTTGTGACAGCTTTGTTTTCCTTGCTTCCTACTTATATGTTATTAAGGAAGTTATTAAGGTTACTTGTTATTAAGGTGTTATTTTTAGCACTACTGTTATGGAAGCTGTATGGAAGCTCTGTAAACTGTTTTCAATCAGCTAGTTTTCCAGTCATAATAAATATAAGTTCAGATAAGTTTCACTGTTTAAAGACATAGTCTTTACTAAATTATTAAGTAGTAATTCTAAGTCTTAGCACACTGTCCTGACTTTTTGGAATGCTAGAAATTGTGACTTAAAACCATAGTAATCCAACCTCAAGTGAAGTTAGGAAGTTCTACCTCTCTTTTCTGAAACAAAAAAAAGATCTAAAATCAAATTAGGCAATCTGAGTGGTGGTGCTCTAGAAGAGGTGGTTTACATAGAAGGCATGGTCTGATAAGGGACCTCCAAGCACCACGAGTCAAGTGCTTTCATGTCAGCCATGAAAGAAAGAGCTCAAGTCACAGCTGTTCTGGAACCCATTCTGATAAACACAAGTGGGCCCAGCGACAGGGGAACACAAGATTGATTTTGTGCACCCCCATAGAATCAGAAATACGTATATCTATATAAAATCTGTCTATGCATATATGTGTGTGTGTGTGTTTGTGTGTGTATATATATATATACACACATATATACATGCATAGACAGATTTTCAGTGGAAGCTCCCCAGAGATACTGCAGAATTTGAACCAACTGTGAAATAATAAATCCTGAACAAAAATCTGAGTGCATTTCAAGTCCTTGTAAATGCCTCTCTTGAATTTTGAGCTAGAACAAAATCCCAGGTCAAAATGCTGTGAAACCAGAAAATTCAGATGCAATTCTGTATTTGAACTTTCCTATTTATGTGACAAATGGTTTTTGAAATCTATCTTCATG
Source organism: Apteryx rowi (assembly GCF_003343035.1). NCBI lineage: Eukaryota > Metazoa > Chordata > Aves > Apterygiformes > Apterygidae > Apteryx > Apteryx rowi. The sequence goes on from NW_020449908.1 coordinate 893,677, forward strand.
TCAGTTCATATTGAGGAGGTGATATGAACATTATCTTCAAGACCAGTTGCAAGCAATTTGGCTCACACAAATAGTTCCATTCAAGTAACTTGGATGAATAAAGGTTGCAGGATCAGACTCCTAAAACATGAACTTTTGGACTGCTAAGCTCAGCGGGAAAGATATAATATTCCTTTGAACACAATATTAACTGTTTTCCTTTTTTCTCAATAGTATAATGCAGTTCTTGTATCCAGCATAATGTACCCAGTCTTTTAAGCACTCTTTGTGAGTAAAGGGCAGTTGCATTAACTTAGTACAGAGCAAGAATGCTTTACAGGATGTTTCTAGATAGGAGAAGACGGCTCCAGTGCTCCTAATGAGAATACTATGTTAAACAGAATCAAAAAGATGTAAGCATACTTGTTTTCTTCACATGATTCTCTCTAGTATTTCCAAGCAACAGCAAACATCCCTATGGTGAATATTTACTTATCTTTCTTTTCCATATGAAATATTTGTCTGCCCTTGGCCTTGGCTTCATCTTGGGGCAGGATTTTGTTAAGCAAAATAAAAAAGATAAGGTAATATTCATCTCTGCTTGGCAACAGCAGCAAAGCTAGCAAAAAATGCATTCATCTTTGTCCACATGGTAGTAGCAAGAACAAAGCATATTTATGTTTTTTCTGTGTAGGATAATAAGCCCCTGATAAAAAAATGTATTTCTCTATCCCTGAATCTAGCAATGGCAAGGACAAAACTACACAGACTTCAGTGTTGCATGCAGTAGTGAAGGAAATGTTTTCATTAACTTGAAAAAAATAAAGAGCAAGACCATTTCTGAAGTTTTGTTTAGAAGATCACAGAGTGTTTAGGTTTTTATTAACCATACCATTCTGCTAATGTCCAATACTAGTCTCAGGCCTCCATATTGTATGTATACTGTTGGGGCCCTTGCAGTGCTTCACAACAATAATCTGTGAGGATCCCTGCGGCTATGTGAAYTGTCCTTGAGCATTCCTAGACCATTACAGAAGGGGAAGATAAGTAGTGGTAAATAAGTAAAGGAGGGGGCTGATAAGCCCCTCCACGTGAACAGCAACTTTGCACCGATCGTGTATTCGCTTTAGGCGCGTGAACAGAAAHTGTAAACCAATCATATTAAGGCAAACGCCGCGTGCTTCATAGCAGCTAACCAATCAAAGTGGCCAAGGCGCCGCRTGCCTGCATGCCACGACTGCACAAACATATATAAGATGGGCACATTGCTGAATAAAGTTGGAATTGAATCTGCATTCTGTGACTGCGTATGATTCTTTCCCGC
>NW_020449908.1:897654-989990 GCF_003343035.1 Apteryx rowi
GTCCCCTACAATTCCACTGGTCAAGCCATCGTGGAGCGCCGTCATCAAGACTTGAAACGCCTTTTGGCTGTGTTGAGAAGGGAGGGGGAGACAACCCTCCCCGTCCACGACATCGTAGCAAAAAGTTGTTATGTGTTAAATTGGCGCAACCTTATCRAAATAGACCAAGGGGAGTTGGTCAGCCCGGGGGCACGACATGCGCACACCACGAGGCCCATTAAAACGCTCGTGTCCCGATGGGTACCACAAACAAACTCATGGCAGGGACCTGTGGAGTTACTAACTTGGGGCCGAGGGTATGCTTGTGTCATTGCAGGTACTGGTACGGAGTGGATACCCGCAAAGTGGGTCCGACCGTGGTTGAAGAAGAGTAACGCTGGGCCTGCGGACGACTGCTCACCGGAGACAGCTCGCGAGTCAGCTGCTACCTGCGCTTGAAGACCCACGGCAGGAGCTGAGGGCTCTTGACAGAGGACAAAACGAATAAGCACCATCCTTACCCGGAACGAACAGGACTGTGATTGTAATCGTGCTGCCATGACTGGGCACGAACAAAAGAGTATTGGGGGTGTTGGTGGAAGGGCRGCCCTAGCCATACTTATAGGCAGCATAATCAGTTTGAGCAGCCTGAGCGCAGCAATACACACACTTAACAATCCAAGGAAAAATGTGTGGCTTACGATCGCAAACAGGACCGGCCAGACATCGTTCTGCCTGTCTATGGGCAAGGTGGGCGACCCTTTCAGGACATGTTTAATCGATGTCCCCACCTGGAGAGCAGAGGAATTCAAGGCATATGTTAGTAACGAGACAACCCTGAACTTCACAGCCATTAATAAGACGATAACGGCCCCAGGGTTAAACGAGTGGCAACGCGATGGGGGGTGGCAGTGTCACATTATCCTGGCCCTGAATGAGACCCTAGCGTCAGACCCTGAGGAATTGAATCTCTTCAGCTGTACGACGGCCAACACCTCAGAAAGCGGTACTGGCGGGTATGTCAGCTTCCCCCCCCCAACAGAAAAGCTCAATCTGCCCTYGTCAGAATGGGCGACTTTGAACTCTGCCATAGACGCGAGCAGCGTCCAGGGACAGATGTATTCAAACTGCAATGCGACAAACCACACCACACCAAAGGCGCTGCCTCCTGGGGTGTTCTTGATTTGCGGAGATAGAGCCTGGAACGGAGTACCGCGCATCCTGAGAGGGGGTCCGTGCTATCTGGGGCGGTTGAGCCTATTCCACCCCAATATCACTCAGCTGCAGAACTGGGCTAGGGGAGGGCGGACTAAAAGGAGCGTGCATGAGCTAGCATGTAGTGATGTTGGTGACCCCGTCTTTTGGTCAGACTTCCGGCAGCTGGTAACCGCCACACTACTGCCAGGAGCCGCTGGGCTTAAGGCGATGAAATTGGCAGAGCAACTGGCCTGTTGGACCAAAAATGAGTTAAATATTACATCGCGAGTGCTAGATGAGATGTCCCAGGATGTGCTGAGCGTAAACCACGCTGTGCTACAGAATAGAGCCGCCATAGACTTCTTGCTCTTAGCTCACGGTCATGGGTGTGAAGAGTTTGAAGGAATGTGCTGTCTAAATCTTACAGACCACTCGCAATCAATCCATGAGCGTATAAGAAATATTCAGAATGGGCTACATGAACTGAAGCAGGAGAATGGCCTTGGGATTGACGGGTGGCTTTGGGGGCTGGGGATCAGGCCCTGGTTGGCGGCGGGACTAAAACAGCTGATTACCGTAGGTGTCGTGGGTATGCTCCTATTGATTTGTGGGCCTTGCATACTGCAATGCATCCTAGCTCAGGTACAGAAAATGGTTGATCTATTATTTGAAAAAAGAGGGGGAGGTGTTGGGGCCCTTGCAGTGCTTCACAACAATAATCTGTGAGGATCCCTGCGGCTATGTGAAYTGTCCTTGASCATTCCTAGACCATTACAGAAGGGGAAGATAAGTAGTGGTAAATAAGTAAAGGAGGGGGCTGATAAGCCCCTCCACGTGAACAGCAACTTTGCACTGATCGTGTATTCGCTTTAGGCGCGTGAACAGAAATTGTAAACCAATCATATTAAGGCAAACGCCGCGTGCTTCATAGCAGCTAACCAATCAAAGTGGCCAAGGCGCCGCATGCCTGCATGCCACGACTGCACAAACATATATAAGATGGGCAMATTGCTGAATAAAGTTGGAATTGAATCTGCATTCTGTGACTGCGTATGATTCTTTCCCGCTACTCCCGCGGACCGCGACAGTATACCTTTGAACTCTGCGTGGAGTCATGCCTTAAACTTTTAGAAATACCCGACCATATGCAAGCAGTCAAAGGATGTCCAAAAATTTACTCAAATTTTACTGGAGTCAAAGAAGATTTCTTCACTGTTACATACTCTCACCATTCAGTCTGGCTTCTGATTTTGTTACTAGCCAGTTGACTTGACCTAATATGACTGATACAATCTTTGAACTGTCTGGGTATATCATGCCATTGTTTCATCATTCTAACCGAAGGGCAGTGTCTGAGCTCTTTGAATTGAAAGTATATGAAAATACAAAGTTATGTGTATTGTGTCAGCTAACCTGAGCCTTATAAGTGCATGAAGGTTTTAGAAATTTTTATTTTTGCTAAAACAGAATATTTTTGATATAGCAGTGTCTATTGTAATTATAATTATAATCCTTTATTTATTAGCTATATATAATTATATATAAATTTGAATTCTTTAATTATTGGTAATATAATTGAATGACTTCTGTGATAAAATCACCATTTACCCAAAATTACCACATGGTAGATCCTGAAACTTTGCAGTATTTCTTTTTGTTTAAACTACTTGGAGGGGAGATGGGTTACTAGCCTAAAGGGTTTTGTGGTTGTATAGGATTGTAAAGAAAGGATACATGACTGCTTGTAACTGTCCTAAAGCATACGTCCTGCAAGTCAAAAACACTCTCAGTTGTATTTGGTGGTTTCTTAAGACATTATTAGGGATCTTACTCTTTCCATACACCCGCGTACATCTGAGGTCAAAAGTCATCCCTCCTCAAATCCTCCCAGCACCAGTCTCTCCTGACAAGTCATCTTCCTAGAGTGGAAAATAAATACATATTTTTAAAGAAAAAGTTTGCTTGTCTAATCACCAGGGGTTTCTTAAAGTTATACCCATGCAACCTGTTTTCCAAGAAATGCAGTTTCTGGAGGTTTGTTTGCTCCAGGGCTATTCTGTCTGTAAAAGGCTGGAAACACAGTAGAAGGAACTTGACAGCAGGACTGTGACTGTCTCTGTGCACAGAATCTCCTTCCTGAAAGTAATTTACATTACATTTAGTTTTTCCATAGAAATTATTGAGAATTTCATGACTCAATCTTTCTAAAGGATAAAACTGACTAAGAAAGAAAAAACAAACTGGGATAAATAGTGAATTCCTGCATAAGCCAAAGGTCACATTGGGTGGGGATGGAAGGTTCTCATGTTCAACCTCTTCATAAATAATTTGGAAATTTGAATTACTTATATGAGAGTAGAATAAGGAACTTCAGAAAGAGAGATCTGAAGAATAACCATAATGAAATTCAGCATCAACAATTTCAAGACATAATGAAAAGGTTTGGATTATTCCATATTTGTCAGATAAAGTGATCTTATCCCTTTACCTGAAGCACCCTGTGGTACCATGCAATCTGGGTCTGCTGGAATCTATCCTGCCTCACCTACAAAGCCCAAATTTTAATCAGCCAGATGTGTGTAAGCTCCATTTTGGAAGCCACACAGGTATTTTAGTACCGTTCTGTGCCTGAGCTAATATGTTTTGCTAAGAACTGCGGTGGCTGTTAGGTTCCAGGGAAAAAGCTGAATTGTGCCGGTGAAGTCTGGCTTTTGCAAGAGAGAAGGTCCATTGAAAGGGGAATTGTCAATGATGTGGATGATCCAAATTCTTTTCATGCCATCCCCAAGTGCTTTTCATATCACCTAACATTATCTCCTATTAGAGATTAGTGAGTTTAACATCTGGATAAGCATTTAAATGAGAAAAGATGGGAAAATAATGAGAGTTTGGGAAGTCAGAAACATTTTGCAAACTAACTAATTCAGGACATTAATTTCATTGAGAGCTTTTGTCCTCCTGCTATCATTGGTAAGAAACTATTTGCCTGTCAGACATCACTTTATAGACTTAATGGGCTGGAGAGAGAACTTGATACTTTAGAATCCAGACTCCTGGAGATGTTCTGAGGAGGCATTCTTCCAAGTCAATCTGAAGAGCCTTATTTACCATTTCAGATGTAAGGGGCAACTGAAAAATTCAGTGTAGTCCGTGAAAGACAGGTATATTTTTCTCCATGATTCTTTGGACAGAAAAGTCTGTGACAAGGCAAGTGAAACCCACGGCCTATGCACTTTGCAAACATTCTGTGCTTTGCACAGTAATTCTGAGTTTTCTTGCAGCTGTACAAAACACCTGTACAAAGTCTGAACAGTAAATTTAGTGCTTTCAGGAAATAACAGATTGACTGCACATGTGCTGTTCAGTTGATATGGCGGCTGCTCAGCACTTGGGAGTAGCTCCAACAACTTTGCCAGATTTCTGAAAATCATGGACTATTGTATAGGTTCCTGGAATTCTCCAGGACAAAAATTCCCAGACAGGAAGACCAAAGAAATCTTCATGCATGAAAACCTGAAATCAAAGGGAGAAGACAGTACATAGGAGCTCTCATAGTCAGATCCTAAGTATAGAAGTATAAGTATATATAAGTATAAGTATATATAGGGTGTTCTTTGGAGTTTTTTCTTCAGACTTTAAACTAGTGTGGGTGCCATTAAATCCAGATGAGGTCTGTATCATGTTTCTGTAATATATTTTTTTCCAGATTGGGAGCATTAATGTTCTATTTATATGTCACAGGTGTCTCAGGCTTCTATGTCTTTATGCGTTGTCCAAAATCTGTTGGCCTGAGGAAGTAAGTCTTATTTATACTGGAGGCAGAGTAAAGGTGTTTTGGCTTGAGGAACACTGAAACATCAATTACATCCAGAATTTAAAATTGAAATGAGAATTAGTTTCTTTTCTGTTCTATCTTACTGCTTCTATACAGCATATGAATATTGTCTGAAATCTTAAAAAAAAGGCAGGAGGGAAGGGGAATGATGATGTAATTATGTGGTACCTTCACTCTTCAAGTGAAGACTTCCTATTTTCCACTTTGGGTAAGAACAAACACGTGAACCTCTGAGAACTGTTTACATTCCTTGCTGAACTGAATGAAATAAAATACTAACTAGGGATGCAAACATAATATTTTGTTCAAAAGTTAAAATAATATTTATTCCAATATTAGAATATTATGCACCTATGTTACAGATTAACAATCTAGGCTAATAGCTTGCTGTGATTTTGAGTAATATTTTTTGGTTTTGCTTTTTTAGTTAATAAAGGTTTCAAAAAATGCTATACTGTTAGCAAAAATCATACTGTTGAATATTGGTAAAGAAAGGGCAAAAAGTGTATGTCAGATACTTCTTCAATCTGTTACTGAGATCCTTGATTTTTTTTTGTTTTCACTATTTTTGTTAAAAATAATAGCTTTCATAAAGACTTTGTTAGCTGGGGTTTTTGCCAGTCTCAGCCTAGAGTAATAGAACTGAAAACAGAAATGGGACACAGTCTAATTAACAGTGACAAAAGAAAGGAGGTGTAAAGGAGGTAGTAAAGTTACATAATGTTCTAAAGCAGTATTCCTTTTCACTAAGAAACCTGTTAAGATAAGGAGGGTAACACTTCAAGTCTTGGTAGATAAAGCCCTGGCTTTCTTTTTTTTTTTCTACTTTACAATTTAATTCCTAAAAAGCATCTTTTTGTTTCTTTTATGAAAACCAAAATAAATTAAAGTATTACTAAAACTGTATCAAGTCCAAAAACAATTTGAAGATTAATCATAATATTTTCAACAGATCTTTAATCATCTGAAACTGATCAACTGAAAGTGCTGCCGAGCCTCAAACCAGAAAGCACATTAGTTATTAACATGTGTTGCATCTAAAGAGTATATAATCAAATTGGATAAATAAGATGATCACTTAATTCTGAATACAAATGAATTTTATTTCCTGGTTAAAGAAAAAGGAGTCCGTGCTGACTGTCATAAGGGCAAACATTTTATTCTTAGGACTCTTGGAATTAAAATAGTAGAACATTTTAAAAGATGATGGATGATTCAATGCTTTGAAATTCCAGTGGTTTTAAAAGGGTTTTCTTTTTGCCTTTTTTATTGTATGCCTCTGCTAGCTGGACCCAGATAGTACAAAGGTAAATTGGCTGATTGACAGCTCCTTCAAGACCAAATTAAAGAACCAAGATAGAATATTATCTAAAAAAACAGTGTTAATAAGAATGAAAATGCAGTGCCACTCTAAAAACTAAACCTGAAGTTACTGTGTTGAACTTGCTACAGATGACTGAGTCACTACTGTAAAAGGAAGTGAAAGAAAAATAAATTCAGGCAAGGCGATGAGAAACACTTTTTTTCTGTTGCCGAATAATAAATGCATGAAGTCCCCACAGGGCAAAGTTGTGAATGCAAAAAACACTAGGGTCATTCAAGTAATGATTGTATGTGTCTCAGGAAAATAATGTACAAGGAAAGGTTGAACCTCAGTAGGCTGAATGGCCTTTTTCATTCCCAATATTCATGCATCACAGCTGTCATGCTGCAAGGTATGTTAAAAAGAAGAGGTTACATGCTGATGGCTGGGAGATCTCTTCATTCGAAACCCAGCTCTATATGCATCTAGTTGAAGAGCCTCTGCTCTCTGACACCTGCTGAGCCCAATTGCAATTTAGCCCTTCCAAGAGTTTTATTATCAAGCTTGTTATTTACTTATGCTAAAATGGATATAGCAACACATTGCCCAAGTGACTCCAGTGCAAGAGCAGATTGAGTATCTTTAGAACTAAATTGTGGCATTTTGTTACCCGTTCTGAAGTGGAGTACTCTGGAGGAAAGCAAGATTTCTAAAGCAGGCATAAGTGGGAACAGTGTTACTTCTTTGGTTCTTATTGTTTTCTTTTATTCAAATTCTTTGGGCCACTTCATTTGCATGATTTGCTTGCCCAAACAAAGTGGTGAAGAGACCATGATTAAAAAACCTTCTGTAATCAGTGCTCTTGCAGGCACTCAAAGAACTTTCCACCTGCTCTAATATTCTCTGCATGATGACTTCAAGATGTTAGTTTTCAGCCCTAAACCAGGATCTTGCACAGAAGTAGGGAGAGGACTTTGAAAGGACATCTAAGGGCTTTGAAATCCCTGTGTGCTTTAAGGTGTATTTAATTGAAACTAATCTGACTAAGGAATGTGGAAGAATAACAGAGTTGCAATTGCACCTCTGAAAGTACTTTTTTTTGTAGATACCTTTCTGTTAGAATTTGTTGTTTCACTGGAATTCAAATGCTTTGAAAACAGGTCAGTTTCATTCAAAATTAGCTCAGGAAGAAAATACAAACCAAGCGTTTCTGCTCCTCCAAAATTCCAAAAATGTTTAAATGTTTGATATTGATATTTTCAGCATTAGCACTTTAAAGTTTTCACTTTTGAAACTGGTTTCTACTTCAAATGTGTTTATTGACAAATGACTGTGGGAATATTATAGTACTGTTATATTATCACATTAAGATGACAAACCTGGTATGTGATGGTTTATTGAAATGGAGAGATTTCAACAATTCTTGGAGCTTTTACCAATTGTCCTAAATCACTCTGTATGCCAAAAGATRATATCTGTTCTCAGTCTTTAATTTCAACTGGGTGTGAGAAAGAATTTTGTTTCTCTTCAATAGAAATTAAAGTGAAATTGTAATTTTGGTTCATTTGTGTTTATGCTAAGAGATAGCTGATTTGGAGAAAGTATACTCTGCAGGAAAATCTAGCTGAAACATTGATTTACCGTGTATGTATGTGCTGCCTGAAGGACTGGGATATCTTATTTCGGTACATTAATAATGTACAAAACCCAAAGTATCTTATATTGTATATATGTATATTAGTGTGTGATTTGTATGCCTGAGAGAGGTAATAGCACTTAAGGGAATAAAACTGTGGTCTGTGTTCGATTTGGTATGTTACACAGGGTAGGATTTTCAGGCCTGCTTAAGTTAGGAAATTCACATTAGCTTTTCACATCTGTGAGATAGCTACAGTAACATCTACCCCTTATTTTTTGGGAAAACTACTTCAGAAAACTACTTCAGTAAATACTGTAGCTATTTGGCAAAGTGACACATACAAATGCAGATGACTGAACACCAAAACACAATGTTCGTGGACATTTCTTCAAATGTGCATGTCGATCATGTTTGTGTCCCTTTTTACTTGCTTTGAGAACACTCACGTGTTTTGTGTGTACACAAATGCTTAGGAGATTGCTGGTTTTCATAGGTACATCCATATTCGTAAGCCAGCTAGCTGTACAGAAGTAACAGTGTTTCCTAGTCTTTATTAGGAGTTTTCCTGTTTAGAAAAGACTTGGCAACCTGAAAACAGAGCTCAGAGTCTAGAAACTAATCAGAAATGGGAGTCCATCATTTTCGAACAAATGGTGAAAGATAAATAAGGACCATTCCAGACAGTTTATACAGAGGTGCAGCTAGCATGCTTATATGGGAATAACAAGGTTAACTTTAATTGCCTTTGGTATTCAATAGCTGTATGCTTGGCAAAGGTGGAATCAGGATGGTTTCCGGATAATATTTGTCTGTCTTTTCATTTGTTTTAGATCTTCTAGTATATTCTAATACACTTTCAGCATTTTTTGTCTTTTGGTCTATAAAATATGTTGGCAATAAAACCAAGCAGGCTCTAAAAGCTGATTTCATACTTGCCTTTGATCCAGATCTGCTTTTCACTCCTRTGCCATCACTAACAGAAATAGTTGGTACAAGGACTAAAGCAATAACTTTTCTGGAATATATTATTCTTCAGGAAGTTTTCACTGGGAAGTTTCTCAGACACAAGAGAAATTCTCTCAGAAAGAGGTGGATGGTATCTGAAATTTGTTCTATAGCATAATCACTATAGCGTTTAGTCTATGTGTAATATAACAGAATTGCAATAAAATCACTTGATCTGAAAAGACCAGAGTTTTGTAAAGATATGAAGCCACAATTAAATTTTTGTATGTTTACAGTTTGAGAGGAAGATTTTCTTTATTTTAATTTTAAATATAGAACACTTAATTGTACTTTTGATGTCCTCATAGTTTGTAAGATTACTCAGAAAGCACTTAGTAGAGCACTAAGAAATAGTCTGGAAATACTAATATATCAGTCTCATCAAATATGTTTTATAGCACTTTGAAATATAATTGGCTACCATAAGTTTTCCTTGCAAACAGTATGAGAAGCTGTTTGCATCTGACTTAATTTGAACCTGACTGAGCTAGTCAAAATAGGTTTTCAACATTTTTAAATCCCTGCTTTAATTTAGCTATGCAGATTGGGTCCTCTGAGGACTGTATAATGATTTATTTGGTATGATCCATGTAATGGATGTTTTCTGTGTAACACTCCTATTTTAACATGGTTTTGTTTCAGGTTTTAGGAGGACATTTTTTGCCTTGGTTGAGCAGCTAGAATGCTTCCTCAGCTAATGATATATTTGGTCTGCTATTTGCTTTCTAAATTGGATTCAGATTTTTGGCTTTGCTAAGTTGCCTAGACTCTAGAGTAAACAATTTTCTCATACAAGTCAAATTCAGCTAACTTTATGTATTTTTTATGGTTTTATTAAAATAGAAAAATATTTAGCTCATCTGCAAATATATATATTCATTAATATATAATACACTTCTATTTGTGTATTTTGGACAAATATTTAGATCCCGTCCTCGCCCTTCTGCAAAAATTATCTTATAGTCTGTGGCTTGTTTACATTAACGTTAAACGTGCCTAGAAGAAAAATTGTAGGAGTACGATTGTACATGCTGGCTGTGTAAGAGTTAATATAGTTCTGGGCTTGATTAGAACTTCTTTACTATATCTACAATAGATGCTAGACCTAGATGACTCATCTTAATGAGTTGTAATAGTATCATTTATTGCTTACATTTATCTGACAGGCCAGTATTCTATCTACTTATATAGATACTCACTACTCACTATAGACATCATGATACATAGCCCTCAGTAGTCCCAAAACTACAAAATATGTTTCCTCTTAGCACTGCACAGGCTTCGTTTCAGTCCATAGTCCTGACTTGTCTTGGGTGACCTACAAAGAACCCTTTTCACCTTTACCTACACTGAATCAATAGTGTTAAAGTTTGGCTAAATTTTGTCCTTAATACTTTATATGCATTTCAGAATACTCTGGATATAATTGGCCTACTAGAAGGGAAAAAAAAATGCCTGCATCCTTGTGAATGGGACATTTGTTGCCTGATTTCCAGAATAATTTTTCATGTCCAAAAGATATGTATAGCCTGAGCAAACTCTGAAAAAGATCACCCACAAGTGTTGATGCTTAAGCAAACTAGCTCAAGTAAATGATTTTTTGATATTCAGCCAGCTTTCATTGTTTCAGTGTTGAGATAGAATGTATATTACCCCACCTTGGATCTGTGATGAAAGATGTTAGTAACATAACCTCAGGTGAGATCATATAGCCCTAGTCAGGAGAAAAGAAGTTTACTATCTGTATAGAAGCTCAAAGCTAAGGCAGCTGCCTGGAAGATGTGTTTCTCAAAGTCAGACAAAAGCAACTGGAAAAAAGTGCAGTTTACAGAAAATCTACTGAATGTTATTTTAGCAGTGTGAAGTCCTTGATGTTCACTACAAGATTTTGTCCAGCTGTGTAAAATAACCATTCCAGCAACAACTATTTTTATGTGTGTTGTTATTTAAGTTATAAACAGTTTAGTGGGCTTGTTAATAATACCTGTAATGAGGTGTATCTATGGTACTGAAATAATAACAATTTTAAGGCTATCATCAGTTGGATTTTTAGCAAAGTAGTAGGATTACAGGTAGTTGTCAGGTGTTTCGAGAAAATAAATACCCTTTTTAAAGTCCAGTATCCTTGCTATGCTGCAATTCTTACTCCATGTAGTCTGTAGGCACAAGAACTTCATTGTGCTGCAGAAAACTCGCTTGCAATTCTCTTTTTCATTCTGAATAAAAGTAATTTTTTAACATAGGTTTTGGCCCCAGATGTTGGCATAAGTATGTTCTACTTTTGCGCTACAGGACTGAAACACACTTTAGCTACTAGGGCCCATAGAAGAAAACAAATATAGTTCCTGTGAAAGGAACATCAAATTCTGTGTGGGAGTTTTGAGAATTAGTTTGTGTTGTGGAACATAGTCTCTGTTCAAACTTAATGGTGCATTTGTATTTGTCATCACTTATTAGTATTTTCCTGCCACAGATTTCTCAAGCACATTTTTCCTTTCAGAGAAATGAATGGTATCATCCCAGAACAGGTTTTGCTTTTTGGGATGTTTAGTAATAATTTATCAAAACTTCATTGTTGAAACTTCCTGAGCTTCAGCCATGCCAATTATGTGGCAATTATTGTTTCATCTCAGAGTTTGTTTGCTTTTTTTTTTTTGCAAGCAATTTTTACAGCTTGCTATTTTTCTGGATCAGATTGCTCTACTCATCTTCCTAAAGGTCTTGGGTTTTGTAATTTGATTTATATGGTAACCTTGAAACAAGGAGAGACACTAATAGACCATTCTGTTTTAATGAATGGCTTGTCAGGTCCTGGTTGACTACTTTAGTGGCCGGAAATTCTCTTCCTCCAGGCACTGATTAGAAGGGCAAGGTTTCAGGCTCTCAGTCATGTCTGTGTCTTGCCTCATTTAATATTCAGCAGCTGGCAGAAGTAGCATTGGTTTGAAGGGCTCATTGGAGTACTAATGACTTTGATATTTCTATACCTCTCTTAAACTTGTTTTTCACATTTTACATTCAGCAGCAAGATCTGGAGTGGGTTCAAAATACTGAAGCTGGGGAGAATGCACACCGCCTTTCAACTCTGGGCCAGAAATTGCTGAGGAGCTCTGTGCATGTAGCTACAGGAAGAATTTACCCAAGTGCTTCAAAGACAGATGTCTGCTTATTTGCTTGCTACTTCTAGAAATATATTTGCTCTCTTTCTCTCCGCCTTTTCTTTTATTTCTTTCTTCTGGTGGCTTGGCTCCCAGAAGGGAGATACAGGTTGTGACTGGCATCTGCATACAAGGCAGGTCTTATGTGACTTACAGTTTGTTATGAAGCAGTAGACCTCACAAACTGATTTGGCTAATATACTGCCTGGTCTAAAAAGTCCAGAACCTCTGTTTTCACCCCACCTCACCCACTGTGAATGGGGTCACAAGGTGGGCTCATACTGTGTAGCCTCACGCTGTGTACCTGTGACAACACTGGAGAACATGGCATTTCCCGGAAGCGTAATCATTCCCAGAGCACCTGCCCCTTAAGAAACACAATGAGACTTCAAGTCACTTACAAAAACAGGTTTTGGTTTAATGTCATCAGTAAACATGATTTGATTTTCCTTAATGTTGTGATTACTTATCATTGTTCTGTTTTTGTTGGTGATGTTTTTGGGGGGAGTTGTTTGATTTTTTGGCCTCCAATAGAACCTAAGGATAAAAGTGTTGGAAATCTCCAGTTTTGGAAGGCAGTGGCAGGACTTTTGCTGACTGCAGGGTCTAAGCATTTCAGAAAATAGCACCCAAATATGAATTAGAATGATTTCTAGTTTTTGCTCATGTTGCTGCTGGAAATCATTGTAAAATTTTTCATCGGAATCCTTGCATTACTTCCCTGCACTTCTGGGCTCATTCTTAACCTTGTGGTTGTTGCTGCATGAAATGTTTCTGAGTCCCTTTTTGACACTGGTCGTTTGTTTGCTTCTCTTTCTGTATCCTTGGAGTATCTGATTCTTAGACGACAATGCTGTTTCCAGGGTCATCTGTCTGGCAGATCTGGTTTGACACAAAATTGAAATTATTTGCCTGTTGCAGGTAATTGTCTGTAATGTTTGCACTTTTTTCCAAATGTTTTGAAAGTATAAACTGCATGCATAAATTATTAAATACATTGATAAATTAATATATGAAGTGAACACTGAAATAAACAGGAAGTTTCATTCCTATGATCAGAGAAAAAAATGAGCTGAGTTTAACTGTAAACCACAACTTGGTCTCTAAAAACCAAATGAGCTTACTGAACAGGTTTTCATAAGCTGCTTTTAGAATGTCATAAACAGCCAATGTCCACAGGCAATCTTTTTTTTTTTTTTTTAATCTGTGATTCAATTCTACTTTGACTGATTTTAAAACAGAAGTAATTTTTCCTCAAGTAAACCTTGGTTGCCAGTCATGACAGAGGAAGAAGCTGCTGAATTGTACAAAATTAAATTCTAAAATGGAGGAATTTGATCTAATAAAATAACCATTGCTTGGGAAATAAACATTTGTTATTTACAAAAAGAATTCTCATAGCTGAAGGTTTTTGTTTTTTTTTCAGATAATGTCAACAAATTTGGAAAAGAACTTTTGCACTCTGTGGTAGGAGTTTCTCTTCAGCGCCTAGAGTGAGAAAGAGGTGGAACAACTTCAGTGCAACATAGGTATCTGACATAGATACATTGATACAACAGTCTTCTTAGCGGGTACTATGGTGAACCCGGTGTGCCTAAATCCTGCCTATACCTGGGTTGTGGTGATCAGCTATTAGTTGTATATCAGTTGATTTTGTGTTTGRTATTGTTTATTACATCATGCACCACACGAGCTAACCAAATCACCAAAAATGTGTAGAACAAATTTTGGGAAAACTTTTGAAATTTCTGTGATTTCTTCAATTTCTAGTCTTTTTGCAGTTTAACATTTTACAAAGGGAGGATTAAAAGACAGGACCAGATGTAATTCTTTACAAACATAATAATGCTTTTTCTTGTACTTCTCTTTAGACTGTTTTGGKTTTTTTTTCATTAATTGATAGGTTTTTGGTGTTGCCCAGATTCTGTCTCCTGCTCAGCAAGTTCAACTAGGTGATTCTGACCTACTAATTTATATGAGTTCCGGAGCTGCTCTTATGCCATCAACACAGATTAGTAAATTTACCTTCAGAATGAGTTTATATGTTCTTCAGTATATTTTAAAAGTCATAAAATTATATATTGCTATAAATCAGAGATTTAAGACTAGAGAAGATCTGTTTGATTGGAAGTGCTCCTTGAAAGACTGGTTTTGAATAGGATTGTTCTGTCTAGCATAAGATTATCATGGCTCCACTCATCTTGGATTTTGACACATTTTTGTTTTAGATGCTAAGAGTTTAAAATGTCAGAATTAACAAGCAAAATTTTTATGTTTTTCCTACCAACCCTTCTACCTTGAACATTGACTTTGCCTTTCTGTCAGTATTGACTATGATCTCATATCAAATTTGTTTTAGCATCTGTAATTCACTTTTTATAAAAAATATGTATGGAGAATAAACAGCAGTGCAACTTGCTGTAGACCTCTCTTAACTGACCTGATTAAAAGCTTCATCAAATCCAGAATATAATCTAAGATGTCATCTCTCTGTATATATAGTTCCAAATAAGGGATGGAATATTTGAAAGGTAAAACCAGTAGGACACAGTGATAAATTCATCCAGGTTGGCAGTAGTAAGTGATCTGGGTGCAAAGAGGGATTGTTAAATATATTTTGGGAGTGATTGTGCTGAAGGAGGATAAGAACGGTTAGGAAAAAGGGGGAAGCTGGGGACGGTCTATTTAACAACCAAGCAATATGGAACTAGGAAAATGAATGCTGGCCATCAGCTTGATAGATCTGTGCTTTTTTTTTTTTTTTAAGTATATATATTGTATTCTTCTCACAGAACCAGACAGAACAGGGTTTGATCCTGTAGAGGAGCCTTTGAGCAAAACTGCAATGAAAGCTATAAATAATAATAAAACAGTTAACTACCAAGGCACAGGCTGAGATCAACATCACTCAGTTATTTTGTTATTGTGCTATGAATTTCAATATCCTGTTGAGTGTGGTTGATGCTTAGCTTGGAATTGAAGTTTATACATGCTACCAAAATAACGCAGACCTGAATCAGTGAACATTTACACTCTATTTCCATCCAAGTGCACATTGGTAAAATAACTGAGGTTGAAGAAGAGAGTATTACAGACTGGCTCTCTTCTGGGATTCCTGATTGTTTACCCAGACTCATATTGAAAAGAAGCTTTTCTTCTGAAGAAGAATATCCAGGGTTCCTGTGGCAGGAGAAACTTGGTCTAAAGCCAGATGGTTCCTCTTTTTGTTTATGTGGACAGAAAGAAGTAAATGTAGAATCTGAAGGATATAAGAAGTGAGGAAAGAACATTGGTGTCCCTGTTCTTCTGATATTTCATCCCTTTCTGATCTAGCAGAAAAACAGTGATCCAGAGCCATGAGATTTTTGCAGAATATCAGGGTTTGGAGTTAAAAAATGGCCATTCACTAATTACAATAATTGAGTTCTTTACCACACAGTGAGACCTGGTTCTTTGAGATAGGGATTATTTCTTTGAATGGGGTCAATTTTTTTCATATAGGCAACAACCATCTAGGATTCTGTAGTGACTTTTTGCAAGGGGGGGAGAAGACTTGAAGCATCTCAGAATTCAGAGACTGCATAGCTTTTGAATATAGTCTTTTTGGAAGGGATGCTACTCCTTTTAGTTACCTAAATCCCACATTTTATAGTTGAAAATTGTGAGCATCCAAACCTAAACAAATCATGAAATAAATCAGTTGATTATAGCTCATTCCATGCAGTGGGATTTCTGTTATACACTGTGATCTCTTCTGATTACAGGCTAACTGAAGGTGTGGGCAGCATCGTACAATTCAAGGAAAAATAGGCAGGTAGAGAATCCTAAGTTTTAGTTTCCCTATGAAGATATTGGGGTAGTTCAGCTTTTAGTTACTTAAACTTTTTCTTGCTTTTCTAAGCTAGAATTCTCACCTCTTCCTCAATCTTAGTTAATTAGAGAGGTAGTCTTCTGGGGCATGTATTTGTTCTTTTATATGTTGACATTGTTTTTTAAAGGCACTTTTACATCTTGAGCATAACCAACAAATGTACAATAACTAGATCTTTTGTAAATGAGAGTACATCCGTTTTAGTCATTACACTGGTATTGACTTTTACCAGCTGTTACAAGATGATCTGAAACATTACTCAAAATGCATTGCGATATATAATTATACTATGATCTGTTTTGCCAATGTGTGAAGAATTCCTTGGGGAAGATTTGGTTAGGCAAATATATATAGGCACACAAAACTCACGTATACATACACAAAGGCATTTATATGCATGATAAATTGAGTCTTAAGGCTAGAGAGAATCTGTTGAATTTTGAGAGACACCCAGGACATGTGCATTTGTAGAAGTTTGCTCACAAATATTGCATGCATGCAAAATAGATGTTATTTGAAAAAATCTGATCCAGCCATGTTAATGGAACATACTATAAATAGGCTATGTGATGTTCTGACATGATGTGTCCCAGTGGCTGCTCGTGCCAATATCTACCGAAGGCTAGTATGCATATTGAATGATATTTTCCATGTCTGCTCACACATCTGTAGAATCACCTGAAATGATCTGTCAGGTAATGAGCTTTGTCTCTAAGTACAGCTGCAGTGTGTCTTAAAAGAGCAAGTGCTGAAGTTTCTGATGGGGTAAATGCTCACTTTTCTTTCAGTGGAAGTTCTTATCTTAGTAAAGACTGAAGGATTTGTCTAAAACATAGCAGACATATACCAGAAATATGATTGAGACATTGCATGTCATTTTGGTAATACATAATGAATAAAAAGACAGGAAGACAGGAAAACAACAGTATGAGTAAATTTAATCTTCTGTGTATGGGTCTGAGTCCCTAACATCAACAATTTATTTGCAGTTACTGCTAGGTTGAGGCATTGCTAATCTATTATTTTTGTTAAAAATATGGAGTTTATAGCAATGTTACTGGTATTTCCTTTTTTGCATTCAACAAAAGGGATATGCTTGCTCAGAGCTTCACTAGCATTGGGCACTTGATGTTAGTCACTTGGGAAGTGTTTTCATGCACTCATAACACTTTATCAACATGAAAGGAAGCACTGAAAATCAAAACAAAAGGTTTCACACAAAGCAATACAAAACAAGACTTATATTGTAGGATATTCATGAAAGGCTTGTGGTAGAACTGAGAGGTATCTGATGACAGCAGGTACTGTGATAACATAAACATTTCTTATTCTTTAAAACTGTATAAGCCCTCAGGTAAAATTTTTCATAGCTTTGCGCCGGCTCTTTCAGTAGTCTTGAAGCATTAAATATTTATTTATAAAAAACAAAATTCCCTCAGCTTCATTGATTGTACTTAGAATGCCCTGTAGATAGTGATAACTGTTTAGATTAGTAACACTTGGAATTCTGTACTAGATAGCTGCATATTTTCTGTGACACACAGCTGTAGGAAACAAAATATCATTGATGAGAACAAGTTAGAGGAACAAAGAGTTTATTGTAGCCCACATGATGGCTTCAGCTTTGATTCACCAGTGTCTGAGACACAGGAGAAAAATTTTATGGGCTTGAGCAGAGCCAAAGTGCAATGGTACCAATTCGTGTGGGAGTCTTTCATGTGTCTTATTTAATTGACATCTAAAGTAACTAAGAAATGAAAAAAAGAGAGGAGAAGTTTCTAATAAAATGCACATGTTAATATTCACTTACCAAATTCTGCTTAAAATCATGTAGTCTCAAAGCTAGTTTCATCCAATTGCCTTTTAGTTATAGTGTCTTGCTCTGACTTCCGAATATAATGACTTTTTAATATAACTTTCACTGTTCTGTATCCAAAGTTGGATTTAATCATGTAATTTATTCAGTCAGAACCAACATATTTTGTAATTAAACCACACAGCTGCAAAATCTCTACATTAAAGTATTAATAAGTCTAGCTTAACCCTAAAGGAAAAGGAATTTTAGAGTAGAAGCTGCAATACTAATCCATAATTATATAGTGTAAAGTATCATATAGGTACAGTATACCATTGTCCCCTATTATTTAGGTATCCTCTCACAGGCTGAGAGAAGAAACTTTTTTCTTCCTATGGTGTTCTRTTATCAGAAACAAAACTGGCGAATAAAAATTGAAATTAAACTTGTGGAAAATTAGTGTACATGAATTATTTAGTATATATAGAACACTTTGACATTAAAAAATGGATGAAACTAAAGAACACATTATAAAAACATGAAGTTAAGTAAAGCAGCAAATGTCACTTTTGTCATTGATTATTAAATCAGTTACTCTTAATATGCACATTCTAAAACCAGAATCTTTGTATAATTCATGGGATTTTTCAATATGGGTACTGTATATAGCCACAAAATGGAGGGAAGTTGTGGATATTGAGATATTTGAAGGCCAGAATTGACTTTTACAATTATCTAGTGTCAACTGCCAAACAATAGCCTGGAGATCCTAAGGATCCTCATGCTGTCTCTACATAATAGCTTCTTGTGTGACCTCATGAGAAATACCTTGAGAGGTAATATGGTGATAGAACAATGAATTGATTGATGAGGTCAAGATTTCATGTCTAAATTTCCCACTAGCCAGCAGTGGTAAATCATAGCATTTTTTTCACCTATGTTTCTACTCTGTTTGCTTATTTAGACTGAATATGTAACTCATAGAATATAAAGATTGGAGAATGGGCTTAAGAGAGAATATGAAAGGTTTTCTGTTCTATCCTCCACCTCAGGTTAGTTGGCAGACATATGTCTGACTGCTCTGGCATTTCTGCAATGACAGAAAATCTGCGACTTTTCCAGCCAATTTGTTCTTACTGATTCACTATGTTTAAAATCAGAATTTTTCCCAAAATATTTACGCTGAATCTCTCTTGCTTGTGTTTAGGCCTATCACTTCTTGTCAGGTTGATTTTTGGACACAGAAAACATGATTCCTTTTACTTTTGCAAAGAACTTTGTGTATCTGAAGTCTGTTGTGACTTCTTTCCTTTTTTTCTCCCCACCTTCTTTCTTTGGGCTAAACAGCTTCAGTTAGTGCAGTCTTTGCTCTTAAATCATGTTTTGTCTTTGATCACTTCTTGCATCTTCATTTTATTTGTACTTTCTTGAAGTAGAGTGACCAAATGTGGATATTTGTATCAACTGAGGATCTACCAGTGCTGAACAGAAACATGATTTTGTGTATTTTGCAGTTTGTACTTCTCTTTATACACCTCAGTAAAAACAGCAAATATGTATACAGAATTTCATTGTTGGCTTGTTCAGATTTTGATCTAGGTATTCCTTGCCCCTCCCTCTTTCTTCTCTGAAGAGCTGCTACTTAGTCTCATGTTCCCTAGTCCAGATTATTTTCTTCTTGAATCATTCCAGACATCAGAACAGATGTATGTATCCCTGATAAATAAGGGAAAACCTCCTCCATTTTTTCACAGCTTATCCTTCCAAAAATAGCCTTTTATATTAATATTCTAGTCAGATTAGGTGTCCCACCAAATCTCTGTTTTACCAGTTAAGTTGTAAGGTTGAGATCAAAGGCACAAAGAAATCACCAGACATCATTATTTTAATAAGGACCTGGATTTGAAACCCTCATTTTCCCTGCAGAGTAATTAAAAAGGGATTTCCATTAGCAGTATTCAGATGGCATTCTATGAGAATGATGCAGAGTAGGATTCTGTAATTGTAGCAGCAGTTATGTGATTCAGATGTCGTATTTGACTCCTTTCTTATAACAAATACATTTCAATTCTGCAATCCATGAATTGTGAAATTCTAGAGGAGGATCCTTTAAAAAGTAAATATCTCACATTTATGAGACAGGCAATAATAAAAAAGGAGCAGCCCCTGAGCGTAACATCTGGCTTGGACATTGGAGAGGAGGAGACTTTCAACTGATTTGGAGCATTGCAAGGATATGGAGGAGGTGATGAACTGGATGCCCTTGTAGGATTTCTTCATGTTGGCCCTCAGATAGAGGAAGAAATAAAGGGAGAGGACAGCATAGCAAAGAAGATGGTTTATGCAGTGCTTTGAGAATAAGGTGCTATTGCACTGGAAGATAGAACCCTGGTTCTGACTGAGGCTTCTGATGATACTGTAATACAAATGTAGGTAGTAATAAGTGTTCTGTAAGAAGAGCTCTAGAGGAAAGTAGCAGTATAGAAATATGAAGCCAGCTTATAAAATTTTCTAGCATGTATAAGAAATATTTAGACATTAAGTTTTCTCTCTAGGATATCATAGTTTGTTAATCACAAATATCTCAAGATGGTATCAGGAGTGCAGACAAATCAAGAGGATTAATCAAAAATTGCATTTTCGTCTTTGGAACTTGGTGCTTCAGGAATGTAGGAGGAATAAGTAGAAAAGGAACATTTTCTGAAACAACAGTGAATAACTGTCCCTCCCTCTTCAAAATCAGTGAATAATTATTCCCATCCCTCTTCAAAATCCACCTTCAGTTCCATTTACTAACTTTACCAGCTTTTCATGACCAAATTTCTACCATGGCTTCGGGTTCTCCTATTCTAATATGTGGCAGTTATGTCCAACTGTGAAAATTCTTCATAACTAGTAAATTCTACAAATCCAAAGCAAAGTATACAGCTTTTCTGGAAGCACAATCCAAAGAGTTGTTACTTTCCCTTTATCTCCGCTCATTCTACCCGCTAAGGCTGTTATTTACTGTACGTATTCAAGAGATTTTTTTTGTCACTACTGCATTAAAAATAATGTTATTGAAATACTAAATACTGGTTCTGTGTGTTACATGCATTAGATTTTATTATTTATGCAGACTAATAGAAGATTTATACAAGACATAAAAGCTTATTGTCCTAGATAAAAGAATACGTATACTGGAGAACAAGGAACATCCATAATGTTGATATTATAATTTTCTAAATGCAGACAGTATGACTGGTTTAGAAAGGTAAAATAAAATAAAACCCAGCATTTAACCCAGACCTGTGTTTGATACAAAGTAATTCCAAACTTCTTGGCAGTTTGGGCAAAGAGGATTGCATCTTTTTAAGCTATTGTCTTGCCTGTAAATTTCAGAAGTGTTTGCAGTGGTGCAATGGATGATAGAAGAGAAAGACTGGATGATAGAATTGCTATTTGATCTAATAATTATAAAATACCAGCCCTAAAAATTGAATTTCTTTATGGATTTTTTCTTATAGTTCAAATGGTTCCAAAGTAAATAGGTAAAGGAACATCAAGTCTACTGTTTATATACAAATTTAAAATAATCACACATACACACATAAACACACATATATACACTGTGCATCAGGACTGTTTGTAGGTGTGGTTACAGTTTTAATTGAAATATGATTATTTTGCCACAGGTGTTTCCCCAGTAGAATTTGTTATGGGTAAAAAGTGTTTTTTTGTCTTAATACCCTAAAATTCCACGTATTCATCATTTTTAGATGTAGAAAGGAAATTTGTCTAATAAGCAGGATCTGAATATCTAGGGTGTGAGACATCAAATTTACTTATCTACGTAGTTCAGAGGTTCAATTTAGTTGTGCAACTACAGGCGTCCAGTGAGAGAAGCATCTCTATTTGAGATGCCCTAGGGTATCACACCTAACCACCAACTACTGGTAAAGAAGAGCACTGGTCTTTTGTTAAGTCTGCCTGTTGCATAGATTTATTTCAGATAGTACAGAACATCTCAAATGGAGATGCTTGAGCGAATCTAGTTTTCAGCATCTATGTGTATTTGCCTTGCCTTTTTTATATCTTGTTAGTCTCAGTGAGGTCTTGATTCAGCTGCCTCCTAAATAAATGTCCTGTGACATTTGAGATGCTCTAGGGTACTAACATGTCCACATGGAGCTGGCAGTTGTGACATGATGTAGAACCTATGGCATAGAAACAGCAACTGGAATTCCCTAGGGTATCTCAAACGGCACTAGACGCTTCTGTGCAACCAGCTAAGTCCTGGTGATATAGTTAATGCAGTTATTCAAGCCTATAGAGCTATTCAGCCAGCAGAGGCTAAATGCAATTACCTAAACAAGGGTCGTACCCTTTGATACCCTTAGGATACTCAGGACCCCAGGAGGTATAAAAAACTTAGACTAGCAGATGAAGGCTGAGATACCTCCAGGCATCATAAGCATGTAAGAGAGACCCTCCACAATCAAACCAAAAGTCCATTTAGCTTAGTATTCTGCCTGGCACTGGCAATAGAAGATGATATTTAAGGACAATTCATGAACTAGGCAACTTTCTGTTGTCCAGCCTCCACAGTTTTTATATTACAGATGACAGTAATCATCTCTCTCTAAAATATTCACATTCATTGTAGTATCTGTTTCTTGTCCTGTCATCCATGAATTTGTCTAACCTGTTTTCAAAATTTCTGATACTTTGTGCCCCCATGATACCTGTGGCAGTAAGCACCAGAGGTTTGCTATCCAGTGCACAAAGTACTTTCTTATATCTGTTTTAAAATCTCCTGCTTGTTTCATCTGTATATCCTTATTTCTAGTATCATTGAATTTGGTCAGAATTTGAATTTGGTCAGTACAGTTCTGCGTTTATCTTATCACTCTTTTCATGATTTTGTAACCCTCCATCATATGCCCCTCTCAGTCTTCTCTTCTCCAAACAGACGGGTAACAGCATTTTTACTGTCCTCATAAGTCAGATAGTCCACCTCTTGATAGTTGTCCTCCTCAGTTCCTTCTGTAGCTCTCCTCTCTAGAGATGTAGAAACCATGACTTCACACAGTACTCAATAAGTGGGAGCATAGTGACAAAATGACATTTATTCTCCACACATTTCTTGATAATGCACAGTCTTTTGGACTTCCCCAGATGATTTCAGAGCACCTTCAGCAACAGCTCCAAGATCTCTTTTATGAGGTTTAACTGCCATTAGTGCCAGCGTGAACCATGAGTAACCTATCTAGACATTTTGAAATATCTGCTAGGTTTGCACCCATGTGGTTTTCCTGCACGTAACAAATCCAGCTATCTGTAAATCTAATAAAAGACTCTCCCACCTGCTTCTTGCTGTCCTTGAAGACACACTGTTCTGCAGGGGCATCCTCAGTACAAGAGTAGACTATGATGGCAGCTGGAGAATGGGGCTCAGCTAAGAGAATAGATACCTCTTTTTCCAACAGAAAGCTCCCCTCCTCTGGACCTGTGACCTCCTTAGCAGCACAGGTGGGAGTACTCTTACAGTGTCCCTGTAGGCCTCACCTATCAACCTTGTCTTAGCTGCTGTCTTAGCTTGCGCACTCTCACCTCTTTTTTAGTGCCAAGATCTCCTTAAACCATATATATCCATACAAGACCTGCTCACTGGGTAGAGAATCCTGTGTTGCTTGTAGGATTAAATGTAATTCTCTGTGTAATAAACTGAGTATCACCTATTCTTTTGCTGGAGTAGTGCCTATTTAAGCTTAAGCTTAAAAGTGATCAGTTTTTGGAAGTTAACAATACTATGGGTTTTCCTTAGATTGTTAGGAATTGTGTTCTTTCACCCTACTCCACCCTTAGGAAGCAAGTTAGCAATAGGTGAGATATACACAAGAGTGTGTAAAAAAGAAGAGCAAAATCAGAAAAAAAAACCACAAAACCCTAAGCAAGTTCATTGTACTTCCACCAGTGAAAACTCCTGTTCTGAATCCAAATGCAGATTTTGCTGATAGTTGTTCACTGTTGCTGTACTGGCAGAAGATGCTTATCTTTAAAGAACAGAGCTGTACTGTAGTAGGTGAATGTATATTAGGGTGAGATGAATCACTCTCCAAGCTCCACTGATTGTATTGAGTAGTTCTAGGGTGACTGTAGTGAGAATTTAGAGACAAATATAGACCCCTATGTGTAAACACTCAGCTGTAAGTGTTTTAAACTGGAGCTGTCACACCCACCCACACCCACATCCTTTTTTATGGGTCAGCAAAAGAAAAATGCGAAGAGCAGAAATGAATTTATAAGAGAATAAAGCTGCAGAGGATTTTGAGATCTTTCTGCTGTAAATGACAGAGCAAACATACTTGCTGTGTATGATGAGGAACCTTCTTTTTTTCTTAGGACTAGTACAAAAAATGATGGGGGAAAGTTATACTAGTTAAGCAGACAAGGAAGTCAATGCAGTTATTTCATTAGGGAGGAAGAAATATGCAAAGAATAGAGAAATCATCAGGATTTGGATTGTCAGATGTTCTTAAATCAAGGAAATCCTGGCAGAGGAAGATGGAAAGGCTGAAGGAACCTAAGGCTTTCCCCAACAGGCTGTCATTATCCCAAGAGGTTGCTGTTGTAAATGAGTTTATTGGAACTGATCTTTTGCTTATAAATTAAGAAGATTAGTGTGTTGCCATCAATAAACTGAAGTCTGAATATTTCTATCACCATAGTTATGTTATGGTTATGCATGGTTATGCATTCTAAATAATTTTTTAGCTATTTCAGCTGTCACTTACAGGTTCCCATTCTGGGAAATTATATTGCAGTTGCTTGTTTTTGTGTGTCTGAATGCAGTGATTGATGGAATGTCTGATTTATGTGTGCTATTGTGTTTTTTGCTTAGTCTACAAGGTATAGAAACTTTAATGTTCTATGTATCTGGTGCCTTACATAACGGAAATGAAAGGTCTTTTAACCCCAGGCATGGTCAGAAGCCAGGCTGCAGTACTGACAGGATCTGCCTTAGAAAATGACGGCGAAGCCATTCCCTTCATGCATTGTCTTGATTTGTCTTGGGAGAACAGCACGCAATCTCAGCAGCATGTAATGTCTCCTCAGACATCCCAAAGGTAATTCTGAATGATTCTAGGAAAGGTACGAGGAATCAAGCAGCCCTTCTTTCCTGATTTGAGAGCAAACTGGTTATTTTACATGTGGGATCCTGCTACAACAGCCACATGCTCCTGTCTGGAGGCAAGGGATTGCAGAAAGGCCTAATCTCAAAAATCCTTCCTAACTGACAGTGCTTTCTCACTGCCTCCACCCCATATGAATCATTATACATAAGAAATGCTGATTCTTATCAACAAGTTCTGCCAATTGTAGCGAAATTCCTTTTTTTTGCTTTTACACATGCTGTTTCGCACACCAGTAATGGGATTTTTCATATTAGTCAAACAGCTGATGTAATTGGTATGGGAAATACTTGTATGTGCAGTCAACCAGTTAAATTAAAAAACAATTGCAGATGCACAATCAGATTTGATGAAAATTAATGTAAAAGTTTGTGTGCACAATTGCATTTTTATTATTGTTCCATTTTCATCATAGCATCTACTTCCTGCTTGCTTGGTCATTTGCTCTCTTTAACTTATATTTTACACCTCATTTTGCTTTTGAAATTTATCTTTGGAGTAGAGGAGAATATGCATGGTTTGTGAAACAATTTGATAGGCCTGCAAGAATGCAAAGAAGACAGGATTCTTGCAATTTCTAAACTTGCCATTAATGAGACAGGTATTGATCCTAAGCGGCATAATTGCTTGAGACTCATTATAGAACTCTCCTGATATATACAAGATACTCTTTGAAAAGCACAGTGCAAAAGGTGCTTTTAGGTGGAGTTATAGTGTGTTGTCTCTAAATTCAGATGTGGTGGATGCCTCCTGGTACAATTTGCTGTGTGGTTTACATCATAATTTGATATTTAAGTGTGTCATGCCAAAAAAAAAGTTTGGATAATTCTTTCCTAGGGCTGAGATGGAAAAGGCATATCTATTGATGTTGAGATACTATCACAATTTTGCAGCATTGACCCACTTCATCTTTGTCCACTTCAGCAGGAAGACAGAATTGGAAAAACTGTTTTAGAGAATTTCACACAGAGAAAGGCATTATGCAAATTGTACAGAAGGAAAAAAGTGGTCTCTGAAAGTGAGAAAAGTCAGAAAGTCAGCATAGGGAGTCAGAATGCAAACAGTGTGTGGTGTGGTGTTTGGTGCATGTTTTATGTTCTGAATATATCTTACAAAGATAAAGGCTTTGTGTTAAAAGAAAGCAGGATTAAGAAAAGAAAGCTATAATATTGATATGAGAAAGAAGGAAAAGGTTAAAGTGATCATAGGGAACCAGAATAGGGTCTTAACTGTTGAAGAACACAGGAGAAGGCTGAAAAAAGAGAGATTAAAAAGAAAGGCCTGTCTGCAAAGAGAAAGTAGGAGTACAAATTCAAGAAGTCACGGCTTATGACATATTGTGTCCTAGGGCTGTTGATCAGCAGTCCACTGTTCCTTCTGTGCCCTCTCACTCTTGACCTAGCAGAAGTAGAAGGAAGCCTGACTATCCATGCTGGTTTCACCGTAGAAATGCTTTCTTCAGTATAAATTACTGGGAGGGTAAGTGAATAGAATTTGGTATCCCAGAACAATGCCCACTCTGATAAATCTAAAGAGACAAAAGGTAATTCAATTCTCCCTACTCCAGTCAGGCTGCATAGGTTCATTCTCTCCCAACAGTTTCTTTCACAAACAGATCTTTTGGGTAGGAGAAAAAGGTACTAATGCTTGACATCAGGAAAGAACTATTCCTTCAACTAAATGTGAAATTTAAAAAATGCTCCAATAGACTGAGAAACTACTATTCTTCATGTCTAAGATTCCTTTAACTCATGCAAATCATGCTCAGTTTGTATTAAACCCCACAGATTGTATTAAAACCTCAGTTTATATTAAAACCCACATTTCTAAACATTGGGGCAAAAAAACCCAATGTGTAAACACCTTTGTATTAGTGTAAAAAACCAAAACACTTAGTTTCAACATAAAATGTCTAAATATTTTTTCAAATACTTTTTTCTTGATAATGGAGTCAGAATAAAGAGTGTAAATGGGTGATTTACAGTAAGTGTTGTTAAACGTGAATGCAAATTGATTACATACGGCGCTTGCAATTAAACAACTAACTATTGTTTGCAGAAATATAAATTTGTAATGGTCTTTGTATTCGTTATTTTATCCGTATCAGTCCACCTCTGTTATATTACTGTATCTATTCCCTATGACTTCTTGGCTTGAAATGCCACTTTTTTGTAATTGTCACTTTTTGTAATTGGAAAGTAAAATTCATAACTAAGAAATGCCATGGTCATTGATGCAACTGTCACAAAATGATTATTCTTCAAATGAAAAAATTAATGCAAGCCTCTTGATAACCCTCAATATCAAAACCTACTATCCTTTGCACAGGGAGAGCTCCATGTTTAGTTGTTCGGTATTTTTAAGGATTTCACCTTAACAGGAAAGAATCACAGTACTAGAAAACAAGGATCAAGACAGTGTTGTGAATAAAAACTACAAGGCTTTTACCTATGCTTGCTAATGCTATATTTTGATTTTAAATATTTAATGAACTTTGATTTGCCTTAGTATCTGAGACTACAAAATTCAGTAGTGCTCATGGATAATAAGATAGCATATGTTGTAGAGCAGCAGTTTCCAAACTGATCTTCAGCTCACTACTAGTGACCAACAGCTATGTCACAAAAACATGTCTCCCAATAGTATTATGAATTAAAGTTTTGATAACAAGAATGCATTTGGTCCCTGAAAAATGTTGATGGTAGTTAATGGCCGAAAAGTTTATATAATACAGTATAAGATGAATTAATCACTCTATGGGCTTTTTATCAGTGTCAGAATTGTAACAAATACATCCTGCTTTCAAGTTCTTTTTAATCTGTTTCTTGCTTTTTTTTTCCTGAAAAGTACTTCAAGGTCTAAAATCTGAGAAGTACATACTAGGAATTTTCTAGCAAACTGGTATTGATTGACCTTCATCAAAATACAGTGACATTTAATATTTTCTTGTATGTCAAACAATCTAGCTGTCTAATCTAATAGGATCTTGTGTGCCAATTTGTACAAGCTACAGGAACAATAAAAATGAAGCTTAGGAATGAAAAGGCTGTCAATACAATTTACAACATTATTGCATTTCAGTTTGCCAAGCTGCTAAAATATCATAAAGTTATAGACTAATAAACTGAGAATGATACATAAGATCCCATAGATCTTAACTTTTAGAGAAAATGACAAAAAAAAAAAACACAATTGTTGTAATATGTGTGTCATTCATACAGTGTGTTTTTCCAAAAACTATGTGGAAGGATTATTTAACCTACTTGTAAACACCTAGAAAACATTATATTAGCCATATTAATTTGTTTATTTAGTTTTTCTTTACAGTTAGACAGTCCTAGTTGAAATTGTTCATTTGTCTGCAGGGTTATTTTTTTCTTCTTTGTTTTAAAATTTTCATCGTGAAACCAAGGAAAAGACAGTAGTAAGTGAGGTATATATTTAGAATAACTGTGGGCATTATTGTTTTAAAAATGGGTAAATTAAATATTGAAACTTGTTTATCTGGCAAAATATACATTTTCAGTATTATTTGCTTGATTTGCAAATGACAGAATATGAGGACTCTGCTGTTTTTTATCCAAAAGCGAAGTTGAGATAACACTGGCTTYGCTACTGTATATCACTGCTCAGAATATAGCCTGGTAAACATAAAAAAAAAAGGGGGAAGTAAGAGTTTGATGATAAGGTGGAGACCCATGATGTTAATGAAGGTTAAGACTTGATTTTTGCACTGTATAGAACAAATCAATGAGGYCAGGAAACAGTGCAGTATAAACAAGGAGTTTGATGCATTTTCTTGAAATAGTGTAATATTTTCAAGAAGAAATAGTTTCTTGTGTAGAGTATACTACAAGACTGTGAAAATGTATAGGAGAACAGAGCTTTGGATCAATGCCAAGCTATACCACTTACAGGACTAAAACATATATTCTTGCTAAGCTCAGATAGAGAAGAAACCCCACTTTCCAGAATATATATTTTCTCTGTCACCTTCTTACAGAGCTCAGTCAGAAACAGCAATTTGATACCTTCAGGCTCATCAAATCATTCATTTTTCTGAAGACGATGCCTAGGCTCTATTCTACAAACTGTGGCAGCTTGCTTTCTCCAGAACTCAAACTGCCGTGTGTATAGAAGGCCTATCATCAGATCTTTTTGTTATTGCTAGTCAGCTACAGATAGTGGTGTCCTCCTCCTAAAATAATGTGTGGTTTTAGCCCCATCCATGTCAGATCAGCTCAGATTTGAGTCTATGAATCACCCTTCTATTTGTGGTCTTCTATATACAAGGGCTAAATCTCAGGACAGAATATTTGAAAGTCAGGGAGAAGATATTTTGTATCAATGGCTGTGGAGCAATTTTCAGAGGAAACAAGATATACTTCATCTTTAAGAAAGATTGCAAAACTTCCTCAGTTTTTCCATCTCAACTATGCTCATAATTTTAAAATAATTTTTGTTCTCAAACACTGAAATCTCTCTATACCTCAGAAGAGCTCCTCAACTAAGCACTTTTGATTTTCAAAAAGGGAGAAGTGGAAGGTCCACCAGAAAGTTTGGAAATTTCACAGGTCAGGAGTAGCAGAATGGAAAGCTAAGTTCATAGAAGTAGCTTGAGATGTTTGCAGCCCATAATGCAAATTTAGCCCAATTCAGCCAATTAGATGACTGAACTGACATAAACTTCACATACAGACAAGAAAGCTGTTAATCAAGTATGAAGAAGATACTTGAAAAGAAGATTCCTAGACTACTTAAAGGATCTCCAGCCTAGTCATTCTTGTTGAGGTAAACTTCACTGAAGAGTGATGCTGTGGAGAAGTCTCAGCTTGAAAGAGTATGCAGACCCAGGCAAGAAAGTGAGAATTATTCCTCTGTCCTTCTTCCCTTCTATTCCTTCCATTTGCCCTCCTCCTCATTTACAAACCAGGGAAGATAAGGTGCAAGGGCATTCATGTGCTTATCCATGTCTTTCTGTATGCTTGGAATAGTCTCTTTTTATAGGTAAAGCTTATACTTTCAGCAGAAGCTTTACATTTCATTAGGCCTTTTGGGTATTAGGAATATTCCACATTCTGTTTGCCTTCCTATATTATACCTGCCAAAACTTGATCTGCAAGCTCTCCAGGCAAGGGCTCTTATTCATTTGGTGGATGACACTTCATATGCAGCATGATGTATACTAATGTGCACTCAAGTCAGAGAGAGCTGATGCATCTTCAGCACTTCTGAAAAACAGTTCACTTATTTACATAAATTCATATTTAGAAGCTTCATTTTAAGTTTCTCTTTCAAAATTACTGTGGAAGCTTTCAGAATGGTTACAAAGATAAGTACTGACCAGTACAATAAAATTTCAGACAAATAAGTGTTCCAAAAACTTGGAAATATGTATACAGAATTTATAAATTGCATAACTGAAATAAAATTAACCTATGTAACACCTCTTCGAGAATGCCTGTGTGTGTGTCAGATGAAAAATTTCATTAAAAATGTCATATAAAATGTGCAAGGCAATCAGATTCCTCCGTAGCACTGCACTAGGATACATTAGACAAAGAAAGGAAGTATAAAATGAAGAGGAAAATACAGCAAGGTTTAAATCACAAAATAGCCATCTGAAACAGTTTGAATAGATAGCTTGAATAGTATGTTTGTTATTGAGAAAAGTATACAATCTCTTATTAAAACTAATTTTGTGTCTGACCTGTTTCTGTCGGTCCTCCACGTCTGCTCTTCCTCAACTGTTCAACAGTTCCGGGAGGTTGGGATTGTGGGTTAGTGATCAACAGCTGCATTATCTAGAAATAACTATTGCAGTACAATCTTCTGATCTAGAAACACAGTGCAATACATAAAATAGGGACACTCTAGTTAGCACCCTTTTAAGCCCTTTTTTTCTTGGGGCTGTACATTCATACCAGACACTAGATTAAAGTGAAAAATCAGGCATTCCTAAAAGGATTTTAAAAATACATTCAGGGCTTGTGAGGACCTGTAGAACTTAGTAACAAGAACAGAATAGTTTGCTGTGATTTTTCAACTATACTGACTAAAGATGCTATTCGATGCCTCACTTATGAGAAGGAGAAATTCTGGAGAACCTCTGAATGAAGCATGTTTCTTACAAGTTTTCTAATCGAATGAACGAGAAACTTGCAAGTTTTCACAAACTTCCCTTGAGCTTCAGCTACTTCTCAGAACACAGCACTATAGTAATTGAACAGAGCACTGAGACTGATGTCARGATTAAAGGTTATGAGCTATGAAGACAGGCTGAGAGCTTAACTCCATAAGGCCCGAGAATGTAGGCTGCTGAAATAGTATATTGAATGTCAACCTGAAGTTTTGGGGGAGGGGGACCTTTTCTACCATAACTGTGGTAGTTGGACAAGAGGATGTGAATGGCAATTAAAGGCAAAGCAATTTAAGAAAGGTACAAGAAATCACTTTTTCATACAGATAATCTTTAGATATGAACTGTTACAAGGATGGAGAAAAAACAGAATCATTAAAAAAAAGTAAGAAATACCTGATGTCATACAGAACTAGACTATTGCATATTCATTAGCTACAGCTATAGGGCCAACTGCTAGTCTAAGCCAACCTGGCTTTATATAGCTTTAGCTGTCCAAAGCAGAATCAGACCTGTTCTGACTAACTGGAGATTTATCCCATATGGGAGAAATCTCTGAGCAGTGTAAAGCTGTCATTGCAGCAACCTGGCTAAGGAAATGCTTATTGGAAACGTACTGGGGCAGGAAGGACTATACTTGGAGCATACCATGCTCCAGTCATCCCTGCCAATGTAATTGCCTCTAAGGGGTTCTACCGTCTGGTGCCAGTTACAGAAAGCCTGAGGCTATTTTAGCTTGTACTGGGATTTAACCTATGAGCAGGAAAGTGCTAAGCTGGCTTAAAGCCAGCTTCACCTTCTTCTCTGTGTCAAGCAGGGTATTTCTGTAATTATAAAATCTAGTTAAAATCCATTGAAGTTCAATTAGTTAATATGGAATTGATTCTGACTTCAGGTGGGAAATAGATCTTGGAAGCAAATGAACCTCTTTGTTTTCTGCTTTTCATGCAAATACTCCTCATAAGAAGAAAAACAGACAAATGTCAAATGCGTAAGCAAAATGTTCTCAGAGCAGATTTTTTTTCCCAGAATGTTTCCATTAAGTTAATTAGAAATTCTAACTTGCTGAAACATATCCAAGAGTAATAACAAAAATACCTAGATAAATAAAAGGTGCACATATGCAATTCAATAGGAATGATGTATGGATACAGACCTGTCATCACTCCCTCACTTCATAATTTTACCTATTCCGCACCTGTGGCATGTGGTAGCACTGAAGGAGATAGCCAGGTTTGAAGTTATGGCTGAATGTATTTGTGTTTTTTGGAAGACTTTGGAATTTTGTTTGTTATTATTCAGCTAATGTTCTTGCTAATCTCTAATACTGTCATTTCATCATGACAGTATATTCTAATTCTGTAAAAAGAGTCAATGTGGACACTTCTGCACATTTTACTGAAACTCAAAGTCATCACCCAAAGATAAAACACAAAACTAAAGTTCATAACTATAATTGCATGCTTTTTCTTTTGCTTTATAAAATCATATTTTTTTTTCCTGGTTTTGCTGGAAAAAGAGATCAGTAGCAGGAGAATGATATCAGAGCTCTTCTCCTATGACATTCAGTGTTCTGGAGGGTTTATTTTTGTTGTACTAACCATCTCATAAGATTTTGAGAAGTGTTTTTGTGGTTTGTTTTGTCTGGGGATGGCTAAAACAGATATGCAAATCATTCTGGAGTAACCGTCAACTTCATGGTTCCCTGTGATTGCTGGGACTTGACTATCTCAGTGTTCCTTGATGCTGCTATGAACTGACCACTACAGCAGATGTTTACTGCCTCTCAAGAAATACATACCTGAACACTGAATCAGACTTTTCAAAATGTTTTGGAATTACTCTCCTGTCATTACTATGGTCAGATTTTGTATTATTAGTGATTATTAGTATCACTGTGTTTCATAGTCAGTGGTCTCATTGATTAGAATATGAAATCTACACGTATCATTGACCTCCTTGTATAAGCATTCTTCCAATCAGGATAATACATCACAGTTTCTAAGATTTTTACACTTGCAGAAAGCAGAGCTTTAGAGCTGCTTGCATGACTCATACTAACTGACCCTTTGGCAAAAGTAGTTYTCTTGTTTTACATTAAAGTTTAACAATTGTTTTACACACATACACACAATCTTTTTATGTAAAAGGCAGTGACTGTATAGGAATATTAAATGAGTGTAACAACATTGGATATACTAAGAACAGGCCCCAGTTAAATAAATGGAGATATTTCAGACCTTAAAACAAAGTTCAAATAAAAAGTAGAATCACATATTATGATATAATCCATATTTTTACATGTTCGTATGTCCTCTTGTGTCCTTTTGCTCAAAGCAGATATACTTAAGGTTGGAATAAATGAGCATGAAACTGCAATTTATGGAATTTTTTTTCTTTCCAGGTACAAGGCTTTTTGCACTATTTAATCATTCTAAAACCAATTTTGGGACAGAAACTATCCCTGAATTAAGCAGAAGAGGCAGTAGAAAGGTTAGATTGTGCCACTGGGAACTTTAAAAACGTCAGAATTTAATTAAGGCTATTTAGTATTGTTAAAGACTGTTAGCAAGAATACTGTGGAAGTTCATAGGTAACTGCGTATTTTGTGAGTCTGAACAATAGCCATGGTTTCAGTATCAATCTTGTAGTAAGCAGCAAAAATGTGTCAATGAAGGTCTTCTCTATTTATTGTCTGTACTGTTTATGACATTTGGTCAGGCAATCTTGAGGCTCATAATAGTAGTATCGGGCACGTGAAATCTAAATTTGCTGTCTAAAACACAGATAAGGCATGGTACTATTTTGGGATTGCCATCCACTTTTAAGACAGAGAATGGTAAAGAGAAAATTGATATTTCATACAAAATGAACATTGTTCTCCCACCTAGTAGGTTACCACTTGACTGAAAGTTGTAGGTTTGCCCAGTCAACACTCATGAACTGTTATGGACAGTCAGCTAGTGTCAGTGTCTGAAACTGTTCTTCGTCCTTCTCCCCAGAACAGCAGAGAAAAAAATGATCGTTGTACCTTAGTGTAACAGCATACAAAGTGATGTGTGTTTTCAAGTTCAGACAACTTCATTGGCATTGTAGCTTTATTGGCATGACGTGTTGTAAAAGCTTTGCCAAAGTCAGCAAAGAGCATGTCAGCAAAGAGCCTA
This sequence comes from Apteryx rowi, assembly GCF_003343035.1. Classification (NCBI taxonomy): domain Eukaryota; kingdom Metazoa; phylum Chordata; class Aves; order Apterygiformes; family Apterygidae; genus Apteryx; species Apteryx rowi. Next base: position 931,915 of record NW_020449908.1, read on the forward strand.
TCAAAAGCTAAATCACAGTGCTTCCAGAAGGACTTGGGGTTTTGTCCATTAGTTCATTTTGTATTATTGCCCATTTATGGTTCAGTAGCAGCTTGCTACATATTAGGATGTTGGTTTGGCTGCCTAATATTTTCTTTCCAAGTGTTACTTTGTTTCCCATAAGAAAGATATTCTCATGATTTGCAATATTTAGAGGAATAAAAATACTTCTCAAATAATTGGCAATCTAAACAGGACATAACAGATCGGCATGGTTGTGTTTATGAAGGTTGAAAACATAATTATCTTTTTTTATCACATACAGTGCCATTTCTAGCTCATTACTTCCAGCTCATTCACACTTTCTCACACCTTACTACTATTGCCAAGCATTTGCTTATGTCCACATTCTAAACAGCCTTGTGGAGGTCAGAAGTGATATCCCTAATTTACAGTTGCAAACTAAAAAGAAGAAATGATTTGTCTTTAGGTCATGAAAATGAAACAAAGTTTCCTAAATAGGGCTAAGCAGATGGTATGTTTGCTGATGCTACTAGAAACCATATTTAGGTGGAATGGAAAGTGAGCTTTTGCAACATTTTTGGTGAATCCAAGGCTTAAATCTTTGGAGTCTGAGTATTTTCTGTTTTAAAGGAAATGTAATAAAAGTAATTTCAAATACACCTCTGCAACATTTTACTTGAAATTCCTTCTATTCCAGGTTGTGATTTTGGGGGAAAAAAGCAGTTCAGTGAAATTGACATTAATTAGTGAACATTTTCATGTCATCAAACTTTCATTTTCTCACTGAAATCTCTTTCAAATTACACTCACTCTATTTTTGAGTCTCCTTTTACTGCCTGAACCCAAATTCCATCGTTTTGCTCTCGGTAGAAATATCTCTTTGTGGATGTGTATAGTTTCATTCACCTTCAAGTTTCTGCAATTTATCTGCATTTAATAAAAATTGAAGGAGTTCCATTGATATAAACAATAACAGGGCTATAGAGGTATTCGGAAAGCTCTGTTGTCAGATTAGTTAGGGTTTATAGTGCTTAGCTAATAAACTCTGCTCAGCAAGGTTAATTTACTTAGACTCAGGACTGCACATACACAGGTATACTGCTTCTCCTCCTGCAGCCAGCTTGRTCAAAGCTAATTGTAAGAACTTTATATATAGTGTTTCATCATGGTACTCAAAAGTGTTGAATCAGGATATCTTTTGTACTTCCATATAGATTAGGATTCTTTCTCACTCTCCACCCATAAACTTTTCATCTGCTTTTCGGTGCATTCCTGTTGCTTTTAAAAGTAATCAGTCCCATGGATATTTTGTGGGTCAAAAAGTACATTTTACCATGCAGTAGTTCTTTCTGAAACACAGGAAATGCTGTATATATCAGAAAATAGAACCAGCTAAATGGTCACCTGAGACTTGTTTTCACTACTGTTCTTATGTTTTAGGGGAATTTTAGATAGAAAGAAAATGGATTTTTTATTCACATATTTTAACAAGGAAGAAGGTAAGGCTCTCATCAATCAGCCTAGTATAAGTAATATCACAATATGTGATATTTCAATATTGCAATGAAAGCTGTTTGTATACACTTTGTAAATAATAAGGACCTTATATAATTCCACTTCTGAATATCTCTTCTCCAAACAATTCAGTAGCATATATGTTTGATTTAATATCTTCCTTTCATTAAACAACTGAACAGTCATTTAACTTTGCACAATGCCTCTGTGGCTGAAAACATGGTGCAGCACGACAATATCAGGTCTTATTAGCTCTTACATGTTAACTGTTCATCAGCTTCAAGTTTTCTTGAAATGTTAGCACTCCTTGTGATGACTCCTTGAGTCCTTTTTCAAGTCTCCTGGATCTGTAATCCCATAGTAATTTATTCCTACAGATTTTAGCATCCAGCAGAATGCTGAAAGATTGCTAATTAGTTAGCAATACATTTTTATGGCTAGATTGTCCGCCTATTCAGCTTCACAAGACAGCCTCCCATTTTTGCCAGGATCTTCCTGGGAAACACTGGTTGTTAGGATTGCAAGAGTTCTCCTTTATGGCACCAACTGTTATAAGAACAAGTTAGAAGAGATTACACAGCCCCTACCCACCACTGTACTTTCTTCTGAGACTTAAATCCTTATAGAAATCATAGAACTCCAGTACTTTTTCTTACCAGATCAGGCCTGCCACTATTATCTTGTCTCTTTTTAAAAATTTTGTATCTGTAAGTGAATAACTATCTTATTTTGGAAGGTTTGTGTTGTCTGTCGTATAATACTACAGCTGGCAAAAACGTTTGTTCAGGTGTCTTTTTGCCACTGAGTAAAGACTAGTTAAAAAGATCAGTAAAATGGGACTATAATGTTACAATGCTGCTGAACACAATGTGTTTACTGTACTGATAAATGGTCAGTGTACTCATACAAGTGAATGCAAGATTTGTTTGACTTGCTTTCCTTTTCTTTACTTGCTTTAACCTAAATATTTCATGTTCTGGGATCTGCAGATATGAGGCTCAGTGCCAAGTTTGGCAATGCAGCAACTGTGGATAAGAACTATTACAGAGCCAAGGAGAGCTGGGTATATAAAATGATGTCAGGATAAGTTGTGGTAATCAATGGATTTTCTTTTTCCTTTTGCTTCAGTGCTTGATCCAGCATCTGCTATATCCTGTAACAGAGGAGGTTTTTTTGAAGAGTATTGTATGTTCAGTATTATTTGAAAATCAATACTGTTGCACACAATTGTGTTATGTTAATACACAATTGGGTTATGTTATTATCAGTCCACTCTCTCACTTGGCTCATGCTAAATTGTAAAAATTACCAGTGTTCACTGTTGTTGCTGAAAATCCTGTATGTGTAAACATGCAACTAAAATTCTCCTTAAAAAATCAACTCCTCCTTCCAATTCAAAAACTCACATGTTCCTGTGGGATATATTAGGCTTATACTTGCAGAAGTAGTAAGCATAAATAGACACTTGTCCAGGAATCATGCAAAGGAAGAAAACTCCGTACTGCTTTCATCTGCTCACGCTCCATTTGCCTTCTACAATCTTCCACGTGGTTTTGGGTCTTCACAAGTTGAGGAGAATGGTGATGCAAGATTTCCCTAGCTTTTAAAGTGCCAACACTAGTAGGACTACTACATTTTTGTGTGTCATCTGCTCTTACTGTGTTTTTTATCTTCAGAAATCCCATGTTAAAAAGAACCCAACTGTAGCTGTAGGACTTCTGGTGAGATGGGAACTCTGCAGTAAAATTCTCCTCACATAACCGTCACTATGAATAGCAGGATTTCTAAGAGAACCTTTACACGTGAAAATGATGTTTATCAAAATGGCTTCATAGTCAGTGTTATGGAAGTAAAAATTTCAGTTCAGATTCTGGAACCTGGTTGAAAGCCGAGAATAAGTGAAGAGAGAAGGGCACTGGGGGAAACTGTACTAACTCATGACTTCTGACTCAGTGGTTCTAGATTTTGCAGCTTCTCTATGACCTATGTGGATCTGTGTATGCACCTTTTGTGGGACTTAATCTCATTCCCTTTTCACAAAAGAATCAGATCAAATCCTGCTGAACTGTGTAGAAAATCTTGCACTGTTAGGTTTTTCTGTGTTTCTGTTCCTGCTTTGGGAATTTTCTAGCAAGGATGCCATGGCTCAGATTATAATATTGGATATAGAGAAAATAAATTAAACAGTTTATGTGAAATCAGTATCTGGATATTTTACAAGAAATGTAACTCTTCTGTTTTTTCCTCTCAGATGACTGTAGTCCTGGCTTTGCATATCAGGAAAACTCCTAAGGGTAGTCTGTCACTAGTATGAAAATCATTACTGTACTGTAGGAGATACAAGCAGAAAATGTCTTTTGCCTACCTAACTCATTCCATTTGTAGAATCAGTTTTAATGATATCAGCAAAAGAAGTGTTGCTTACACAATCTGCATTTCAATGAAGTGACCAAAGCAATACTGATGACCCCTTCTAATTTTTAGCAAGTCTTTAATCACAAGAATTATCATCAGACCATATTCTATATTTATTAAAACTCTTTTCCAAGAGCTTAACTTTGTGCCATTTTCTATTCTTTTTACAGTTGGTGTCATGAAAATGAAATGCAAAACATTAGTGTCTCAGATACTTGGTAAATTTTTGTAGATAACCATGTGCGGCTCTAACCTTTTCAGTATTTGCGATTTTGATCAAGCATGCCTGCCACTTACATCTGCTTACAGCTCCAGTATCCCCATACAGTGGAAAAGAGAACACCATCAAATCAGCACTGGAAATAGTAAATGATCGATGTGACATGGCTTTTGTGGTATCAAGTTTCATAAGGCACCAGACTACATGTAATTATGTATATCCTTAGAATCCCTAAGATCTCCATGTGTGTTTTTAGGAAAACAAAAAATTGTCAAAGTAATTCCTGTAAATACTTACTCATGACAGTACAAAATTAGGAAGTTTGTCAAGTCTCGTCCCTGGTATCACAAGCAAGTACACTATTTATTCCTTTTGAAGTTCTGCCTTTGAATGGAAGAGGCTTCTTGCTTCAGAGTGTCCATTTAAACGCTGTTATAGAATCAGTCCTTTGATGATTAAAAACCTTCTTCTGATTTTCAAGACTCCTTTTATTTATGGCCAGTTTATACGTACTTATTCTTATGCCAGAATTATTTTAGTTTAAATAGTTCTTCTCCTATGCTCCTCTTTTCCCTGATGCGTTAAAAGCCTTTGTGGAGCTGTAAGCTCCACAGAAGAGAAGTGGCATGCATACTTGATCAAAATCCAGAATTATGCATGACATAATGTCATGCCATTTTCTTTTCTTGCCACAGTCAATGTCACTGAAATGAAATGTCAGAATATAATGTCTTTGATATTCAGTGAATAATTGTGATTTACAGTGCACAATTTATGTTTTTGTGTCCTTTCAGGTTTTTATTTGCTTGGCTTAAAAAGCGAAACTCCTTTTGTAAGGGAGGCTGAGAATATTTCTTCTACCTTTTCTTTCTCTACAGAACTGTAGATGGTATACCAGAAAGTCTCTTATTAGAGCCATCTACAAGATCATTGATACTTCCCTGTCTCTACTGAAAAGATGTCACATGAGGAGTTTTGAGAAAGATGGGCAATTTTCAGAGTTTTTGCTGCATTGCTGGCTCATAAGTATTCAGTGGCTAATAGACAGAAATTCTTTCTGCTTTCCTCAGTCAGTGAACTCAAAGCAGATACTAGGTTTGGGCCACTAATAAAGAATGGCTTGTCTATTAGTGCCAGCTCAGACCTTGACTTTGATATCATTGTATATATCCTGTTCTTTTTTTTTATTCTTTAGTCACCCTCTTCTTGTAAAATATTCTCGTTCTTTGATATTAATGATAGCTTCCAACTTTATGTCAATGGCAAAATTAGTTAACACACTTTTCCTACTTTTACCAAGTTTGCTAATGAATCTGTTCAATAGTAATCATCCTGAATGAAACCATTAGGAAATGGTGTGTTAATTTCTCATTAAGAGATAACTCAGCTTTCAATACAATTACCTGACTTCTGTCTCCTCTCTTCAAAGCCTCAGCTGAACCTCATTGTCTCTTTGGAAGTCTAACTTCCAAAGCTCCCAGTATGAAATGCTTGAGATCCAGATAAAATAGTTTTAGACCAATAAAATGTAATGAAATAGATTTACCTAAACAAAAAAATGTTTAGGATGTTAGTCTGGCATGAACTATCCCTGGTAAATACCTTGCATTTTCATTCCACTGTCTTCTGTGTCCTCAAATAAATTCAGCACCTATTGCATGACGCCACTACTGTTTGAAAGTAGTATTTAAAACAGTTACTAGTGGATCCACTATTTCATTTCCAGTTCTTTAAATAGATTGTCAGAGAAAACATCCACTTCCTCTATGTCATTCTTCTCAGTCCCATTCCTTCTCCTCCCCTCCAAATTTCAACCAAAAGGAATAGCATGATGAACTCAGAAGGAACAGTAACAGGGACTTACCAGATGGGCTTTTGGGCAGCCATGATAGGGTCTTTTAATCTGTCTTTTTATCTCCCTTCCCTTCATCCATTCCTGGACATTGACTTTAAATGTCCTCCTACTTTCATCTTCCCTTTATTGAATTTGGTTTTGCACCTTCTTCCTTCTGTTTTTTTTTTTTTAACCTTCTCATTATTCTGCTCTAAAAATAGCAAGTAATCTAAAATAGTGACTGTGAGGAAGGAATCATGGAACTGCCTTGAAGCAGAGGAAGAACTTTTTTGCTAAAGATGCATCAGGCAGGCACACAGCTTGGTGGACTGAGCATCCCCTGAAATATTGCACAACATCATCTCTAGTTTTGATTCAGTCAAGCTTATTGGGTAATGCTGCTCTGCCCCATTTCCAGGTAATCACACTTCAAGTAGTAAATTTCTCCTCTGAACACTTACTACTGCAATTGCTATCTTGAATATCTTAGTATAGATCACAAATGGTGTTTTAGAAATGATGCATTGGTTCGTCTTAGATTACTCAGCAGTGTAGACTCAATCAAAACTGACAGCTACAGCAACAAAAATCCACCAGCTGCTAATCCTTCTCTGATTCACTGTAATTACATGCATCCTTCAAGGTGTGGCCAGACATAATACATTGCTATGCTAGCTTAACTTAAAGCACCTTTCTTACATGAGCTCATTTTCTAGTTAAACTGTGAATAAAAGGGCTTAGTTACAAATCTGAATCTTTTCCATGTTCACACTATGTGATTAGGGGTTTGTAGGTCCTTTGCAATTCATTTTATACCTAAGGAGAATCTGTAACTACTTGGTAAACAGTTTTTCTTACCCTTCCATCAGGCAGTACAGTGCTGTAATTTATCAAGCTTAAAAGTCACATTTTAATTTTAGTGTTGGTTGCATATGCTATAGATTCTTATGTTACATAACAGAGCTAGTTGAGGCACTGAAAGCAAAATCTTTTCTGCTCTTATTTAAAACATCATTCCATCAAAATATATCAGTAGAAGTGAAAACTTCTGAGGGTAAGAAAAATATTCCTGTTCTGATAGGACTTAAAATAGAGTTTTATTTTTTATTTTACTTGTTATCTTCAAGGCTTTTTCCCCTTACAAAAATTCTTTTCCACCTCTAAATGGATTTTGCTTTGTCTGTCAGCTGTTTCACATACCCTTCTTCATCTTTAAGGCTCCAGTTTGTAAGGCTTCCTAGTGTAAACAATGAAGAATGTTAAAGATTGAGTGAATAGTCTTTTCCCAGGCTTCTATAAGAGACACCTGTCATGCAAAACTTAGTAGCATACCAACTCCAAAGTTTGAGGCCAGGTAACATAATTGAATGCAATGAGTAGAATAAGATGAACATATGACAAGTCTGAAGAATGTAGTGTTCTGTGTATATATAGGAAAATGAGGACTGGCAGGGAAAAGGTTGGGACAGTATCACATGTTTCTTTGTTGTAATATACTGGTGCAGTTTACAGGCACCTGTAAGATATTTCCATAAATTCTCACACCTTTTCAGTGTAAACTGTAATGATAAATGGATATATTATAATCAACTCCTGTATGTGATTTTTTAATTGATGAGTATAATGATATTAGATAATCTTTTGAAATGGCGTATATGCTACTGCAGTATGATTTGTGCATGTGCGCTCTGATATCTTGGGGATATAATTACTGTATTTGAATGGTCAAATACTCAGAGCTGTATTCATTTGCACAATTCGGAAGGCTTAGCAACAGCCATTTGTTCATAGAAGAATCTTACATCAGCAGGCATTCCCACTACTCAGTTTCAGAGGACAAGTAACTAGTTTAGCTGACTACAGTGGTAACTACATTTGTAATAATTCTCAGTCATGTTAACTATTTAGCCAACGCAAAACTACATGTCAGTGGAAGTGCTTTCATCATGTCATTAACCTCTATTTGTGATTACAATACTATTTTTGAAATCAAATGCAAAAACATTTTGAAAACATGGGTTAGCTTGGCTTACATTTCTTTACATCTTCAAATTAAACCATTGGTATAGGTCTATTTCAAGTGGTACAGGTTTGGACCAGATTTTTACCTGGCATTAGTATTAATGCAGGTAAGGTAGACTCAGAAACAAAATATTTAGGAATCCGAAGTCTCATCAGCTGTCAAAAAGAACCACAGATAAAAAAAATAGAGAACATTGAGGCAGATCATCTTTGTTAGGTCTGCTAGTTCATCTAATTTTTCCTGTTTGTCTTCAGGTTCTCAGCTCTGAAGGGCAAATATTGCCTCTTATTTGTGTTTTGTATGGTGTTGAGGTATCATGCTTAATTAAACAAAAAACAAACAGTAAATAATTGATAGCATTGCCATCTGGGTAAACATGCCATCAGCTATGATACTTGTTGAAATTCCAAATCTATTCCTGCCAATCAAAAAAACCTAAGAGTGGAATTACTATACTATTTGTTAGCAAAAGAATGTATGGTAAAAATCAACAATCACAGCATTTAAGAGCTGGCATTAGCAGGTGTTTTCCAGGCCTGGGAAATATTTGCCTTAACCAACTATACTCAAAACAAAGAGTATAGGCAGACTACAGGCTGTGTACAGGTTCCTGATATCTGCATAGATATCTAGAATGCAGCAAAGCATTTGGGTCCAGGAGAACAGGCAAATGTTATTCTGTGGAGACTCTGTACTAATAAATAAATAAAATTGAGAACTGGAATTCAAGCCACCCTCTCTTTTCCAAATAAAGAATATTTTGATGAGAAGGAACCTAATGGTTGTGCCTATTCTGCAGAGTACATATGCTTTGTGGGAGGCCTCACACTCCTAGTGATTGAGTTCCCTAGCCTGCCAAGGAGAGGCTGGAGAATACACCAGAGATTGTACATCAGCATAATTGATACATGTCTGCTTAATTATGTATATTAAAAACCCAGACTTAAACTCAGCCTAACTTTATTGTTCGTTATTAGAAAACATGCAATGTTTCTTCTGCAGTTCTCTTAAAATCTCTAGTACTCTTGACTGAAAGCACATAGTTTTGTACATGGCACTAGAGTATTTTAAAATGCCTACCAATACCAGGGTTATGTGTGTTAGAGAAGAAGCAAGCAGATGTGGGCAATGAGCTGCATTCTTTTTACACACTTACACAGCATTATTTTATCACTTTTCTAGCCCTATTGAGTCAATGAGATGAAAATTAAAGAAATATTGATCACTAGACAAAAAAGCTATTAAGACCAGTTTTCTGCTTCTAATGAGTTATGTAAAGCTGTTGAGTAGCAGCACTGAACAGTTGTGAACAAGCAAGAGGTGACAGGCAAATTTCCATTTCAGATGTATTCTTCCTTTCAGACTTAGTGTTAACAACTTGGCAGTGAGAAATTGTAGTAGTATTCCAAATTCCACAGGTTTGTTAGTTGGCACATTCCCTGGAGTATGCATTAAAGGTTTAACTTTCTATAGTTGTCATATGGAAGGTGGGCTGGAGATTTACTACTAATCACTACACATGTTTGAACAGGTCCTTAGAGCTGTTGTTTAAACATAATATAAAAACATAAGATGTATACATGGGAGAAAAATGGAGTGATAAAAATATCTTGCATACATTTTAAAAAGTTAATTTGATTCAAATATTTTAAAGAATCAATTTACCAGAAGTAATAAATACCAAAAGATAGCTGAAAGGCAATTCTTCAGAGAATTCAGGAAACAATATTTAGAATTCACCTAATAGCTAAAAGTGTTTGCACCAGAGGCCTATTTCCAGGCAACATATTCCCCTGATCTTGAGGTATCGACAGAGTATGATAATTTAGTACCACATGTCAAAAAAGTCTGCTCTAGACCCAATACAGTGCATAGGAGCTAACTGGTCTCCTATTGAATTAGTGAGTTTCATTTAGTCTTACGTCATGTATACCTGCTGAATACATATTAATCTGCTGATTTATCACCTCTGTAATAACCTTCACATCATCCAGTGAATTAATCAGGAGATGAATTAAATATTTTAACAGCATATGTCTAGTAAAGGTAGAATGACTTCCCCTTCTAATTATAATATTTAATTTTGTTCTTACATTCTTCAGCAATTGTAGTTGTACATCTGTTTTTTTTTTTATTTAATTTTCTTTCTTATCTGTAACCTCTTCACCTTTAAGTGATCTTTTATTTCTCATGAAAACAGCTGACAAAACTATTTTTCAGTTCAAAACTTTTTCATAATTACATTTTTGGCTTCAAGGGGAAAACTGTATACCTCATCAAATTGTGGGTTTTGCAACTCAGTAGCTTTAACAGCCCTTCATACCACTTGCAGCTATTGTAATTTAATTTGAATATCAGAAAATCCTCGCCTTCTAAGTTCTGGCAAAGTAGAGTTCTGTTCAAATTGAAGCTTATCATATGATGTGTAGCATCTTGTAAACAAGTCCTGTAGATTCTTTTCAAGTGTTTATTTCCGCTCCTATTTATCTATATAAAATCCACTGGCAGTTTATTACTTAGATCTGCAGAAATAATACAGTGTAGTTCAGGAATGCTCCTCAGTAGTGCAGCAGTGATTGTGAAAATTTGAGACATTTCCTGAAACCAAGCTCAGGAACTCTGTGAAATAAAATCCTTCTAAAGAAGAAACATACCTATAAATTAAGGGGTTTTGGTTTGCTCTTAAACACAAAGAAGAATTATAAAACCTGGGGAGTCCTGTATTGTATTAATTGATCTGTACATTAAGACCTTCAAGTAAACTATACAGAACGTGAATATATCCCAGTACCATCCAGAATAAGAAGATTTTCCTGGTTAAGGAACCGTAGTCATAGTCCAAGGCTCCCTTGAAGCTTGCAGGTTTCAATGAGCTTTGCAGAAGCTTGTCTAAAGATCAAAGCTCTAGGAAAGTTACTCTTGATCAATAGTCAGAAGCCAAACTTATATAGTAAGGATGTAGCTAAAAATATGATCTGCCCCCACCCTTATTTGCTTACCCTCAGGTCATAAACTGAGATGTGAAGAATAACTACTGTAAAGTGAGAGCAATGCACTGATCAGCATAATTGGAGATGTAAAAAAATAAGCTTTCTAAACAAGAAGCTGCCAATATAACTGTAGTGAAATATATGTGAAGTAAGTTTATGGATTGGGTGGGTTCTTTTGTTTTAAGTTTGTTTCCTAGGTTGAAAACCAGCAGTCACAACCAAGTCTTCAGATAGAATAAACCGCCTGCTCACTCTATTACAAACTTCTACCTTATTCTTTCTTGATCAGAGTTAAAATAAGGTGAAATATTCAAGAGGTTAATAGCATAGGGATGTCCTTGTGTCTCAGTGGGGTAAGTTATGGGCATTCCATATCTATTCCATATCTATCTTTCAACAGAAAGAAGGGGTATTGGTCCAGAAAATTAGGCAAGCTCAAAGTGAGGGCAACCCAGTTTAGGAGTTTGTTGTGGAAATATTGACTTTAACTTCTCAGTGTCTTAGTTTAAAAGGCCAAGTGAATGTTTACCTACAACAGACAAGCTGTGCTATCGAATCACTGTTATCCTGATAATCACTTTAAAACCAGAATTCATCAAAATGGACTAACCAAGCATCTATCTAGCCCATTATCTGCCCTTCCTCCCGCTCTCCCCCCCCCCCCAATAGCTGGATGCTGGAGAAGAGAAAAAATATGGCAGACATTTGTTTATACTTCTACCAAGTGCACTGCGATGCAAGCTACTTTTGTTCTGAACCTGGTCCCTGTCATCTTCAGTTGATTCTGCCTAATTCTCCTACTAAAAGAGTATGAACAATACTTATCCACTTATAAATGATTTTGTAGACCTTCATCAACACTCCTTTTTTCCATGATATTTGGGAACATGGCAAAAAGCACTGATCTATACACACACTCATGCATTATTGTGTGGATAATTTCTTGCCATTTTCAGAACTCACTACTATCATCTGCTTTCTGTTTTTTAGTCTGTTTATTCATGCCATGACCTTCCATCTTATCCCATGGGTATTTAATTTCTTTTGGAGTCTTTTGTGGAGGCTCTTGTCAAAATTCTTTTGACCATGCAAGTAAGCTAAACCAAATGGATCATCTTTATCCAAATGTTTATTGAGTCCTTCAAAGAACTCAGGATATTTTAAAGGCAAGACTTCCCTTTAGAGAAGAATTTTGACTCTTCTTAGCTAGATAGTATTTATCCCTATATCTATTGATTCTACTGTTTATTTTATTCTCTACTAATTTGCCTCATATTTGTAGAGCTATAGGTCACAGGCTCTTTCCTAGAGCTTTAATAAATAGCATCATATTTGTCAAATCCAGACCTCCAGTGCTGAGACACTTTACAGAGACATTACATTCTACTGTAGTAATTAGGTATGGAGTTGACTCAAATTCTGAGAGACAATTCTGACATTTTTTGCTGTTTATTTTGTCAATTTGTTCCATAACCTTTGCTGCAAAGGAAGGTTCTGGCATAAGAGCTGCCTAATTTATTCCATAGCATACATTGATTCAAAAATTCATTTTGCTTCTTTTTAGCAGCCTTGTCTTCTGATCACTCTTTTTATATCCTAATTACCAATTGTCTCTGTAGGTAGCTTATTCTCTTTTACTTCTCTTTTACATCTGGCATCAATGTACCACTGTCTCCCTTGCACCAGGTTTTAATATGCTCGGTGTCATAGTGTCTTCATTGAGGGCTAGACATTCCAGTTCCCCTGTTTCAATTTTTAGGCTTATGGTATTTTTCACCACCATTTTGCTTATAACCTTAAAGAAGAAAGAGCACTTTGTTTTTCATTTCCTATCTGACTGCTTCATCCTTTGCCTTGCCCTTCTTTCAAGACATTTTCATCTTCATCCATAAGAAAACCCATATATGGAACCATACATGCTCCCATTCCTGTTGTCTTAAATCTGTTTTTAAACTGAAGAGTGAAAGGAAAGCATTTCTAGTTTTAAGTAGCAATAGTTTGGTTCCCTTGTAGTTCAGAAGAATGTCATGTTCCTTTTAGTTCAAGTTTGTCCTCAGTTCCTAATAGAGCTGAAGCTTCATTCCTCTAACGTTAAGTCATGCATTAAATTTGTAGCTACTACCTGCACTAGTCTCTTGTCTCATCCAGGTACTGTAATCATTTCCAAAACAAAAACCACAATTGTTCTTCAGTTTTCTTCCTAGGGAATCAAAATTTTTATTTTGAAATTCTGATCCCATCAGTCCCTACATCACTGGTATCTACATGATGCACAACTGCAGATTTCTGCTTAGAACTTCATAGGAACCAGTTCAGTTCTCAGTTCTGTATTTTGTAGGTAAGTAGCTCATTGCATTCTCCAAGGTCCCCAAATCAGGTATTTACTTACCTGATGCTGTGGCTTCCTCTACAAGAGCTATACCCTTACTAGTTAGAGATCTCTGCTTTCCAACTAGTATTCTCAGAGTTGCATGAGCATTTTCTAGTGAGAAAAATAAAAGGGTTTCTTTTGCTTCTGGTCCCTTAGTGCACCCACTCATGCCTAGAGAACCAAAATTCTTTTAGAGAACTTCAAGTTTAACTGAACTATACACACATGTATTTATGTTACTTACCCATAAGGAACATATTTATGCATATGGCAATTGAAACAATGGCCTTAGTAGCCCTTTTCTTCATTTTGTAATTCTATCTTCATATCTTTATTCTGAAATGCAAAGGTGACTCCTGGTACTGGTTTCTATATGCAGGGGATCAAGGTAGCCTCTTGTTGTGATGTTGTCTATGAATATAAAACAAAAAAGCCCTTCCCAGTTCTCTCAACCATTGAGAAACCTTCATCAGACTAAGTACTCACTATCCCACCAGCTTCTGTTTACTTAGTAAGGAGGTTCTAAGTCTGCTTCTGCCTTTATACCTGTATCTGGAGACCTCTTACCCAGATCATTCCCTGATTGGCTTGAGCTTCTTGAAAACCTTTCAATGGTTAATTAGCATTGGGGTGAACTTTGTAGTTTTTGTGCTACTCTAATTTTTGAGAATTTGTAGTTTGTTCCTATTGCTTTTAGGTATAAAGGTTGGCTCTTGCATGTGCAGGGGGGTTTTCTTTTCTTTTTTTTTTTTTTCTTTCTCTTTTTCTTCTGATTGTCGTTAAGATAAACTAAGAAATTGGATTGAGCTATCACTTGCAATCCTAAATGTTTAGTATGGCTGCTTGGTCTGAGAATATGCATTAAAATAAGGTCTGAACTTTCTAGGTTAAATCAGCTTAGGGCTTTTTAACTTTTCCTTTCATTTTTGCTGTGATGTTAAATAAGCCAAGTAGGTTTGAGCCATTTTTTTTGAGCTATTAGCTATAATCTTAAACTGAGTGTGCTTCATAGAGTTGGCTAAACTGAGACCTGTGAGAATTCTGAGAGTTCTTTTGAATTAACCCTCCATGGATTTAATGACATTCAAGGAACTCTATTTGGATTGTCCTACCAGATAAGATTACACTAGCAAATAATAAGATTGCACACACTATGTATAACTAACATTTTCTAACTGCATTTGTATAGTTCCATTAATTTCAGTTATGCTTGATGTATGTTACCTGGGGCAGATTTTGTCAGGAAAATTCTTTGGAAATATTAATAACAAATTCAATTAAATTGAGACAGCACAATGAAACAGCTTGAGATTTAAAAAAAAAAAAAAAAGACTATGTCTGTGGGATGCTTTCAACTTTCTTCCTGCTTGTGAAAGGCCAGAAGAAATCTTAGAATACATAAGGTAGCATTTTTTTGCACATATAAGAATGAAAAAATGTAAATGCAGGTATATTTATTCACCCCACAATTTATTAACAAGGTAAGCAGTATTTCCTTCAGCTTGTCCCAGCCCAAAATTACTTCTAATATATCCAGAATAGCTTTCCACAGTCTGTTTTCTGCTTAATTGGTATTTTTTGCGATTATTGATACATCTACAAAAAACTGATTAAGGTTTATTGAGATTTTGCTTTGTCCTTGCTTTGTTTGTAACAAAAGCATTCTAAAAATTTGTAATGGTTTAGAATCCTACTTAATATTAAAAAACATGTTTATTTTTGATATATGTGAAAAAAAGTTCAGATTTTAACTGTGGATCATTGCCTGGCAGCCCAGGGAAATCTCACCATATATGTTTCCATCAAATATGGAAAACAGGCCTGTATTTTCCAGTTTCTCATCTGTCCTGGGGACTTTTGTCATGCAATAAAATCACAAGATTGCAAATCTCCTTCCGCTTTTCTTTCACTCCTCAGTAATGCATTGCTATGGATGTAAAAACTAAACATGCTTTATGCTTCTTGAACTGCACAATGTTTTGACTAAATATTTTGCTGATACTGGCTAGAAATGAGTCCTGAAGAAAAGACTAAAAGCTCAGTATATACCTACCCATTAGCAATCTATATGTAGAGAGAATAAGAATGATTTATTGTATACTCAACATGCCACTGAATACTGTTCCAAAGATAAATGAAGAGTTTTAAAGTAATTAAATATGAAAGAGAGATTCACAGCAGCAGCCTCAAACAAGGAAATACAGTACTATTGCAGCTAGGAGACACAAAAGAAAATAAACTTTTGCTAAACTGTTTTAATATAATGTTAGGGTTTCTTTTTATAAATATAATATGTACTTAAATAAGAAACGATAAGTTAGAAAACTTTACATTTGCCTTCTAAAGACCACTATCTAATCATATATCTATGACACAGCCATAACAGCTGTAAGCTGTTGTATCTGTGGTTCTTGTTACTGAGGGAAAATACTGCATGAAATCAACTCAATGAAAACATTTAAATGGGAGTAGCTAGAAAACCTTCACTTCCCTTTGTGTGAAGCCAGTAAAATATCTTGTATTGAGTTAGAACACAGAAAAGCTAGTGAGAAAGAAGGTCAAAGGTATGAGTTTCCTTACTCCTTCAGAGAATTAGAAAGATGAGAACAAACAAAGACGGCCCAGAGAATTTCCAAATATGCATATATACAAATGGGAAAAAATGTAACTCAGGAGGAAATTCTCTTATGCTGGTTTAGAGGTAAGAAGGGAAATGTTTCAAAGCTCTCAACAGAGACAAAGGTAGAGTTGTGGGAACAGGGATTCATTTTTGCACCTAGCCACCTGTTTTCAGTGAAATCAATGAGATGTGAGTCGTGGCTTTTGAAACTTTAACAAGTTCACAAAAGCTGGCTATTTTCTCTCAATAGACTGCTAAAATAGTGGCTAAACATTATATAGGGGTGACTTTAGTCCTACTTTGTAAGCCTCAATTTAAATCACTGGTATTTAAGGCTTTTTAGGTCCTCCTGGTGGATGAACTTCATCCTTCATCACTATGAATGAAGAAAGTAGGATTTTGTAGATAATTTAGAATTTTACAGTGAGAAATATTTTCTTAAATGTTTTGCATGACACATTTGCATGAAAAGACATTTAAGCACCACTAACAGAAAATACCTGTTCAAAGAAGACTGTGCGCATTAACTGACTTAACTAAAGCTAATGAAACATAATATTGAATATGGCCTTTATTCTCTTGTAAAAGCACGGATATTACAATCCATTTGGTTTTCAAAGTAGTGTTTTTGTGCATAGTTGCGGTTTTTCAGTCTGCAGGCTGCACTACATAATGAGCTGCTATTGTGCATGTGAGCAGTATTTTCATTTATTTCACCCACATAAATATTCTTGCCTTATATTTTACCTGTAGCCTGAAAGCGAAAGGTATTTATATGGTAGCACTTTTAATATTTACTTGAGGTTCTAGTGCAAAACACACAGTTAGAGCCTGTTAAAAAGCTTCGTGATTGTTGATGACTAAATAGAGTTCCATTCAGGAGTGCTATAAGTATATACAGTTTTAGGGACAGTATCTGTTTTATTTTCTTCATTTAGGARTGAGGCACATTGATATCATCTATACTTTCTCAGGTAAAATCTTGWAGTATTAAATAAAAACATGTTTCTCTAAAACCAATATAATGACAGGTTTCAGTGAAACAATAAGAGAATAATTTTTTCTAAAAATGTTAGTGAAATAGCTAAGACAGTTCCCACTCTGTACTTCACCTATCCTACAGAGCCTGACAATATCACAGCAATCTTAAACTGATGGTGGTTGCTGTACAACAGGCAAATAGTCCTTGCTTTCCTGAGAAATTCTTCATATTCTTTCTGAGAAATTCTATATAATTATTCCAATGGAACTTGTCTTCCAAAATTAGTACAAGTTTTCAGTTCTTCCACCACTGTATCCACCTTTGGAAGCATTTAGATTATCCAGTCTTACCAGCATATGTATTAGAAACCACGTACTAATACTTTGTGTTAGCTAAATGTGGTGGTTAATTCGGATACAAAATTTGTGGATACATAAAATTCACACACATTTTTCAGATCTATATTGTTGTATTCTGCATTATGTGATTTTTCTGAAATACCCCACAGTATCTTCTGTTTTTTATGTAGGTAATGTAAATTTGAACTTAAAATATCACACTTCAAGGAAAAAGTTTGAAACAGTTCTCATGCTAGTCCTCTATGACTATGTCATCATTCAGTCTAAAATATCTTCTGTAAAATTAACTGACACATTGCAGTAAATTGTTCTCCAGGTATGCAGGAGTGAATTCTCTTACAGTTAATGAAAATTGTACATATGTGGCACAAAACCATACCTCCAGGAGAAACAATATTTAAATACAAAAACAGTTCTTTTTATTAGGGAGACAAGCTCATCAGACTTATTAGAGCTGTGGAAAAGTTTGACAGTCTAACAAATTTTGAATCAGTAGCATAGTTAAAATAGGGAGCAAATCAGATTAACTAAAGATTTTGACCATTTTAACATGGCTAGAGTCTGGCACATTCTTCATATTTCTCTTGATTCAAAATAAACCGAACAAGTTGCACCCAGTCTTCATAAAACAGAATGTCTCAAGTTTCAACATGATAAAAAGTAAGGTACTTTAGGTGCATTACCTGTGCATAAAATAACGGTTTATAATTTTGAAAAAGAGGCAGAGTCCTTCTTTGGTCTTGTGATGTCTAGTGATATTAAGATCTATACTTTAATTAAGGAGGTAGATTCTTGATACAGTAGAAGATGGTTTTATTAGTGGGGCTGAGCCAAACATCTGTGTTTTTATATGTAACTTTTTTTTCTCCTTTTCCAGAACAGAAAAATGGGACCTACTGAAACTGGGTGGGGAACATTAAACTCCTCCAGTGGAATATTTCTAGGTTTTTGTTTACTGTCATTTTTTTTCTTGTCAGAGGATAAAAATTCAATGACTCTCCTAATATAACTATCATTTTTGTGACTTTTTTAATACAAAAGAATTCCTGTCATTCCATGGGACATAACATATCAGGAAAGGAGGAGGTGATTAGACTGGATGCTTTTGCTCCTGGCAGGTACATTTATATTTATTATATTTAAAGAATTCTATATTACAGAAATATGCTCCCTCTATCAGCCGGTGGTATTATATACAATGCTCAGCCCTGACAAAAGCCTCTTCAGACTCCCTGTCTGCCTTTCTCATACTCCAAGGTGAATTCAGAAGTTTTTGAAATGGCTGAAGCATTTTTTTAGCAAGACAGAGGGATGAACTTAAGCCCAATGCCTGGGGCTTAACTTAACTTCTTAACTTCTGAAGAATAACCTTACAGCCCTTACAGATTAATTTTGGCCTAAGATTAAGGCTTGAATTGTAAAATTAGTGAAAGCCAGTATACATACTTACAAAGAGATAAATGTTCCTCTTAGGCCTCAGCAAATAGAGAGCTTATGACAAATGACTTGAGAGATATTAATGATGACAGAGTCCTGGGACAGCCTTGTGGGTATGGGATTTCTTACTGTCTCGTCTTTATGATCAACCACCCTGCATCTTTGATTTTCCTTGCCTGGTGTCTTCTTAGGCACCACCCCTCCATCTCTGGCACAGGCCATGAGTGGGTGTCAGTCACCACCGGATCCTTCTGTCTACTGCCTTGACAAGATAAAACTAACATTAAGATTTCCTTTGCCAAGATTGCTCACACACAGTGTTGTCAACAAAAAATACATCATCTTTACTTGAATAACGGAAATGAATCACTCGAAAGATATTTCTCCCTCCTTTTGGCACTATTTTTACTATTTGATCCCATGTCTGTATGAGTACGTAATTATGTATAATGCAGTAAAAATAGTGTTTGAGGCTAATCTGCAGGTCATTTATTTTTACTCTTCCAACTATTGTTTACTGTACATTTGGCACCCTAATGTTACTATCCAACTCCTAGACTTAAAAAGGTTCAATTAGCTATGCCTCTTTATATCATAAAGTACTATCACTTCAGCATCATTTGCATGAAAATAGTACCTACTCTTTTATCAAAAAATCAGGCTGAAATACAGGGAAAAGAAAGCATAGATCCATAACATAAGGAAAATGCATTATTTCTTCCTTAGTAGATTTTTATCTTTATTTTCTCTTAATTCTTTTCTTTTTTGTTCAGATAGTGACACAAATTCTGATGAGATCATATTTGTTTCCATAGTCAGTCATCTGGGATTATTTTTTAACAGTGGGAGGAGAGGAATAGAACCAACATCCAGTATATTTTGACGGGCAGGGCAGGGTTTTTTATTACCTATGGGTTTTGTATTATTCGGTTCTTAGAAATCTGGTAAAAATTTTAAGAGTAACCATGAGAATAAGGAGTCTAAATCTTATTGAATGTAAACAGGACTCAAGCTCATACATTTTTAAATCACTTCTAAATCTAGAACTTAGACTCCAAAGTTCTGTAGATGCTCTGTACATTTTATCACTTGCCTCTTCTACAATATTATACAAATTTGACCAAAATATTTTAGTGCTGTATTTATTATCAATCTAATACAAATACTTTCAGACACTTGAAAAATTTGTATTCAATTTTCTACTATCATTTTAGCTTAAATCAGAATCATAGTTAACAAAGTATTTGGGCTTTCTGGTCTCAATTCATGGTCTCAAATATGAATGCAAATACCATTTGTTGCCAATCTTCATGATAATTGGATGACTGCTTTGTGTTATGTATTCAAAATAGGAAAAAGAAATATGTCTGATTTACTGCTTGGATGGATTCAATCACCACATTTTGGAGTTTTAACTGTAACTGTGTTTAATGGTTTGAATACGGTTAAATTTGTATCCTTTACCTCATCCGTGATATATCTTCCTTATGTGAGCAAAAGTGAAGGAAGCATCAGTTCTATTGATTAACCTAAAGCATGACTTAAATAAAAGTTAATGCACATCTATGAGCTTAATAAAATGAAAGTTCAATTACTTTGACTAGCACACATTACAACGAGACAGAAAAACATTCATATGTATGAATTTTAGCAGAAACTGCTATTTAATTCTCCTTGTTTAGAGTAAGTTTATTAAGCCTTAAGAGACTGTTACTATTGTTAATACTGGGCATTACCTACAAAGGAGTGTCCCCCAAAGGAAGACATGTGATCAGAAACTGAAATCTTGGATCCTGAGTGCTCCAAAGGATCAGCTCTGTCCCTCATGCTGTTCTGAAGAAGACCACTTTACATCTTTTTCAATTATCTTGTGCCGTACTATATGAACTTAGGAAACCTTACAAATGTATTTTTACATAAACAGTCAGACTTATTCTTTAAAACCAGAAGAAGCCATTTAAGTTTTATAGCTTCTGATCAAGTTCACAAACTAAACATACACATTACACAATTTGATACTATGCCAGGCAAATCAAACCTCAAATGGTGGAAGAAATTTAGTTGCAGTAGAGAGACCTTAGCAACTGTTGTTTCACCTTCTGCTTTGGTGGAAACCCTAAAAAGTCAGTGTTAGAACTTGCTGGAAAGCTGTCAGCTTGCTAGACAAAGCTGTTATCTGTTGAAAGAGGTCTAGCTGATCACGCCAACTTTCTGTTCATCTTTTTTCAGCGCTGAATTCAAGTGGAAAAAGAGGTATTGTCTGGAGGAAAGTTACAGCACAAAGTAACTTTCAGTTTTCTGTAACTTGCCTTGGCTGCTCTTCCAGTGGCTCCAGACCATGGAAGTACTAAGAAGCTCGGTATCTCAGCAAAACAAACTGGTTTTAGTCATCTTTTCGTGACGATCTGATGACAGAAATGTTTTGTAAAAAATATCTTACAAGATCTATTTTAGTATTTTTTTTAACTGGCCAAAATATTCAGCCTATGGACTAGAACATAATTTGCTATGATTTTGCTACTACAGTATTTCCTAATGAGCACTTTTGAGGCTGCTCCTTTACGAAGACTACATAGGTGAAGCATATGCTTTGGCCATGTACCTGCATTAAGAAGCATACAAATTTATGATTTTGAAYGGAAAGCAGAGTGAATATATTTTAAATGCTCAAAGAAACCAAAAGGAAAAATAGCTCTGTCTTGAAGTATCCATAATTTTGCATAAGTCCTTTCTTGTGCATCCAAATCAAATGACCRAACATGCAAACAACATAGCAGTAGTATAGTTACCTCCTGATTTACCCCTTACTCATTTCTATGAAAATCTTGTCCTTGGTGTTCTTCATCTCTGTCCCTTGTTAAATATTGTTATGCAAGCCTTTGGAGGCTCCAGTTATGTTGTTTATTCTTGATCATGATGTTAGATGAAAAGAAATAAACCTTATGTCATAATTTCCTGTTTTATAGCAATGATTTTATTTACTGCTGTGATAAGATACCTGAACTATAGCAAAAATACTTAAAAAAAAATTGAAACATGAGATCTCATCTTATTTTATATGGATTTGATTGCCTGTGTCAAATGTACAGACCTATTATTATTATGGCTGCAATATTGTATTGTAAAAGCAAGTGCTTTTTTAACAGGTGCAAAGAAACAACTGTGTACTTAGCTGTAATAAACGGTTCTTTGCAACAATATTGAATTGAGTAAAATTTATCTTTTGGGGTGTTCCAAAGCTGTAGTCAGCAACATTTTTTTCAGTATAGATAAACTGCATTGCACAATTGGTTTGTTATTGTCAGAATTTGTATTTATCACTTCTGGCTGTCTTTTATACTAAAAAAATCATTTTGCTTCTTTTGAAATCAATACAAATTTTTCTATCAGCTTTAACAGGAGGAGGATAATAGCCTCAGTGGTCCAGGTTCTGTTCTTAGTAGCACTGATATAAATCAAAAGTAACTCAAAGTAAAACCAGTGTAATTAGAATGAACACCTGGCTCTGCATGGTTGAATATCTTTGATGCTTAAGACTATTTTTCAGATCTCTTGCTGAATTATGATTTGAAGTCTGTGGGGGTTCTGTCTGCTTTTATGCCTGATATGTCAAAATAACTTTGAAATGGCTAAACTTTTCTTAAATGTGACTAAGTGCCACTTAAAAAAACACCTGATGCTAAGTGTCAACCTCTGTTTACTCTATTTTTCATGATAGGGTTTCTGACTATCCAGATACTCCTCTAAAACTTGTCACTCACAGGCATTTGTGCTTTTCATGGAGTACAGAAAAAGCTAAGCAATTACAGAAACTCTTTTGCTTTCCTGCCAGTGACCTTGTTCTCATCTCTGCAAGTTCAGAGGCGTGCAATTGGAGTAGGGGATCCAGTCAGTACACTAGGAGCAAGAAAGGGCTTCTGCACTATTCAGCATCAGGAGTCTGAGACATTGAGAGAGGCCTCCATTCAAAATGTTTATAGCTTTTATGTAGAGGCTGGTGAAGGACAGAAAATTGTATACATTCTAGCATTTTGACTCCAATAGCTGTCTGATGATGTTCATAGGCAAGACAACTTCCACATGAAAATACTTGAGGGTTTTCTTCTTTTGTTTGCTCCTAATTTTTCAGCAATGCTTTATCATAGACTTTAGAATCCCAGTGTAATCCTTTGATATCCTTTAATTTCCAGTTTACTGCCTTTTTTTTACCTGTATTTTTTCTCAATTCCACTACTTTTTTTTTTAGGCTCTGACAGCATTCACTGAAATAAAACATTTGCATTTCATGCAGTGCCGTTCACTATAAGCAAAAGGTCCCCAGAGTCACACAAGTCTTAGATCCATGATATATAGCCATTAAGGAAGATTTATTTAATTTTTAAATAGTGATATTATTGGGATGTTGCCTTCTAAGCCAAGTTACAAAATGATCAACTTGTAAAGAGAATAAACATGGGAATGGAGGAAGATAAAGAGGCAGGCCCGGCTGTCATTAGTGGTGAACATTACCTTATTTAAAAAGTAATACTGACTTTTTTTTTCTAAAGTACAACCCAAGAGTAAGAGTATGCATATCTGGTTCTAAATGCTTTTTGCAAACTTCTTCCGAATAGCTTTTTAGTATCAACGGTGGAATTTTTCTTTTATTTCACTTTATATGTTTGAACTTCTACAACTTATCCCTTTTCTTCTTATTCTTACCTAAGGGAAACAGTTTTTCCCCCTTTTTTCCTCCAATGTTATACCATGCTAATGCCATCTCTACCAGAAAAAGAACAGGAGAAAAGCTGCTGTTACAAATATCTTTATATGTTACTTCAAAGTTTTACAATTTGTCATGCTTTCTAACTCATTTTCTGCTGATAATGTACAAATCTCTGCCAAAAACACTCTTTGTGTGTTGGATGATGATAGATTTGGATTCCAGTCTTTCAAACTCAAACTCATGCTAAAAAGCAGAGTGAACATCTGTGACAAGCAGGTAATTTTTAATAATATAAGACAGTTCCTTTCTGTGGAGAATTACTACTCTCTCATCTCTAATCAACCTTCTCTGCTGTAACAGCAGCTGCCAATTAGGGATGTTGTCTCTTGGCAGAGTGCTCAGCCCACACTTAATTTGTTTTAAATATGTTATGTTTCTCCATGGAAGGTGAAGGGTGTTTTTCAATATTCTATGCCATCAGAGGCTCCTGTCATGTTAGACAAAGTTGCAAGATATTCCCAAATCACAGTAGAGTACTTACAGATTCAAGCAGAGTCTCTCAGGGGACCAATCCTCTCATCTGGGCTTCTGACAATGTTAAAGAAAGAGGAATATTTAACTGTCCCTTTTTTGTTATATAATACGAAGCACATTTCATTCTGTAGAAAGTGCTTTACTGATTTCAATGAGATCTTTTTGTCTGATACCACTAACCATATTGATCTAAAAGTTAGCAGCCAAGTCTAAGCTATGTTGGCTCCCTTGTTAATAGAAAAAAAGAGAGAATCCCATGGAGAGTTACTGACTGACACATCCTACCTAAGACTGCAAGATTAGAAGGGGTGAATCTATTAATGTAAATTCACCTTATTTTGTTGCAGTTGAATTTTAACAGTAACATTTTGGAGAATATAAAAGCAATTCTCAGAATATTTAGATGACATTATATTGAATCTCTTCCCTTAGCCTGCAACCCTTTTTCCCACATGCACACATGCATATACAAATTCATCATAATAAATTTTAAGGAATCTTTGAAACTTTGGAGATTTGATTCAAATGAAAATAATTAAATACTGCTGGAAGTAATCATATTAGGTAATTTTAAGGCCTATCTTCCATTGATAAGCTATTACAGTTGCAACAAAGAGGGAAAAACACCCCTTTCCTCCTTGTGACTCTTCTTCATTCAGCAGCTATTTGTTTGAGTTTTACTACAAAAAAAAGAGCTAAAACTGAAGAATTTTCAATAACCTGATAACCAGAATGGCACAGACAAAGATTTTCTTTTTTTATAAGAAATTCCTAGCTTCCTTTATTAATGCCAGAAAATGAATGATTAAATAGTAACAACTGTTGCCACCTGCAAAATAGGCCATTAAAATTGGCCTGTAAACCAGGCAGTATGTTCCTAATCTTCACAAAGTATGAAGCTTGAAAAGACCCTYAACCAATACTTAAAAAGACTGTACAGTTCTAATGCTATTTTGATTCTAGACTTTTGTTTGGCTTAAGAGCTACATTCATGGCTGCACAAATGGCTGGATAATTAAGAGACTTGGGGGGAAAAAAATCTCATCTCCTGTGAGTTTAAACAGCATTAGCTTGTCTTATTTTGTTGATGAGGAAGACTTTTTCTCGGAAGAACAAAAGACAAAAACTCATAATAAGAACAGAACAAAACTTAATAATTAAAACACTCCCAAAATTAACTGATGGCCTAAATCCCAATCTAATGGCCTAAACCCCAATTTGTAAAAACATGTTTTAAATTTTTTTCATGAAGTCAAATCCGATTAGTTCAGTTGTTAACTGACAGATTACAAGACTTGCCTCCCATTCTGAGGAATCACCAGCCTGACAAACAATATAATAATTATTTGTATAAATAAATCTATTTACATATATACACACATGCATACATAACTACTTATATAATATGTAGTTAAATTCCCCTTTCTTGCCAAAAAAAAAAATAATAATTGTATCCAAAAGCTTTACAGAGGTTCTGTTAAAGCTTTATAGTACTTGGGCAGTATTCTTATTCCAGCCTGTATCAGACAATGCAGTGTAATTTGTGGTGTTCGTGCTACCTACTTTAAAAAGACAAAAAATGGAAAGAACAAAAGAGAGAAATAGAAACAATGAGAATTAACTGCATGTGAAGAGACAATATACAGAGGGAAACACAGAAGAGAAAGGCAAGAGAGAGAAAGGTGAAAAAAAGTATATGGAAATTTTGGCTTTTAACAAAATGATGGATGAGTTTTGAAGTGGTTTCTCTTCAAGCAGTATCATTTCCTGGAAATGCCACAAGGCATAGGCATGGTTATCAAGATGACAGATCTTTTCTTCCCTTAGGCCTAAACATTTTGTTTCACAGGACCAACTGAACTCTTGGAATTTCATTGCTGCTGTTGCTGCTTTGCTCTTCAGTTTAGTACAGACTTGCATTTTATCAGTCAGTCTTCTTCATGGAAAATATTTTCTTCTATTAGTTTTTTAATTGTATCATGATAATGAATTTCTTGCTTAATAATTCTAAGAATAATAAACATTACTGTTTGCTGAGTAATTATGAAAAATTCAATACTTGATTTTCAAACCTACTTTAAAAATGGATCTCTGGGAAACCTTTGACTTCATGCTGTAACACATTTTCCCAATAACTTGTTGATCTTATCTTACTGTTTCATTTCTTGCCACAGCTTTTCCCATCTATGCCATTTCTTTTGTCCAGTTATCGGAGCTTATCTTGTTTGACATGCCTGGATTCTTCCTCTGGTGGACAATCACCTAAGTAACTCTAATAGATGATAGATAAATTTGCAGTAGCAAGCTCATCTGAAGTATCTTTTGAAATCTTTTTAGTGTGTTCTTGTATCAAATCAGCTTATTTCAATAACAATGCGTTTAACTACCTCTTTGCCATAGTGTAACTTTAATATAGTATGGAGAACAGAGGAAAATAAGATTCTGTCTCACCAAAGATTCTTGTTTAGAGTAGTACTAAAAGACATATGTTGTTCTTCTGATCCACAAGAAAGAGCTTGATCCTAACATTGTTCTCTCTTCCCTTGTGCTGACCTACATTAGATAAAAAGTTTTGCATAACAGAATACTTAACAAGTGCAGTAGAAGAATTTGTTTCACTAAGGTGACTGTCATATGTAGGAAGCTATGAATTAGCATGCAATGATCTGCCAGCAAATACTCTATTAAAAAGAATCACATAGCACTACTACAAATGCACATAAGTTTGGATGGTTTGCCAGATAGGAGTTTATATTTCCTTACAAGGCTTTCTCTTGCCTGGCTGAGCAAAACCTTTGTTCATTCCACATCCACTAGAGTAAGATATAAGGCCAGTGAAACTTTGTCAGATGATTACATTTCAGTTTCATGAAATACACAGACCTCTAGAATTAATATCTCATTTCTTCTGATTCTTTCTTAACTACTCTGTGACACACCCTTCTGACTCTCAGAGTTCGTATTTGCACTCAAATTTCTAACTCTGTGCCAGAGAACCTTCCTGATTATTACTTTCTCTCCTGCCCCAGTCTACATAATCTGCCATACCATACTGTGAAGAATGCCTTCTTGTTATCCAGTTATTTCATATTCACATTTGCTCTTAGATCCTGGCAAGGTGGTAGTCAGAGTTGCAGTCCTTCTTTATAATTTATGCCCTCTGCATCCATTAGGAAGAGCTGATTGAGGAACACCCATGGGAGAGCTTAGCCGTAACGGTGCCACCAAGGATCTCTGCATGCTGTTCCCAGACCCTTCGTCTCCCCTCCCACAGAGCTCCTCCCTCAGAATTGCTTCTCGCTCATCACTCTGCAGGAGCCCAAAGGAAGGAGACAGGTGGCACTTTGTGTCTCTGCATACAGTGAGTCTGTCCCAGCAGGAGTGTTGTTCATCACCCTGTCATGTCACCCCCCTTTCTTGAAAGAAAGGAAGAGGATGAGACAAGGACGAGGTGGAATTTCCTCAGGAATTCTCATGCTGGTCTGGATATGCTCAGCGTGCGTGCACTCCTATTGTGATGATAGCTTTCTTTATAGTTAATGGAGAGAGAGAGACTCTGACAGTGGGCAATAGAAAGCACCCAAAGTTGGTCTCCTGCACCAAGCTGCTCTCAAGAGGAGTCCAGCTCTCCACTGACTATAGACAGAATCTGAGACTAGCATCGTTGTGCTAACACATCCCATTTCCTCTGCCAGCAGCACTGCCTGTTCATCCTACTCCTCTTCTCCATGTGTCTGCTGGATGGCTCTGTGTTCAGAAGCCTACAGGGGTGGCACACTCTTGCCACAATCAGAAGGAAATAATGTGATATGTGTGTACGTGTGCACACACACACATACATGAGTACACATATTATTTGACCCTCAACAATTTATCTGATGCTAGGCTTCAAAAAATTTGAGCTATTGACTCTTTATTCCAGTCCCTGACAGGAGAAATGTTTAAAACTTCAAAAATGCCCCTGGGATAGAGAAAATATTTCCTGCTCAGCTCTAGACATGTTTCTTTCTTGTTTTTTTCTTTCTTTCCTTAAGTGTGACTTCTCATGCTCTGGTCTCACAAAAATTGCAGTGATCTGTAGTTACTGTGTATTTGACCTTCCCTTTGAACTGCTGGACGGGTGTTAGCAAATAGAAATATGGCTCAGTAACCAGGTATGTCTCTAGCAGATTCCGCCTTAGGAATATCTGAAATTAAACCTACCATTTAAAACAAATAATATTTTCCCAGTGAACCTCAGCAGTTTGTTGTGCTGCACTCACTAAGCAACTGAAATCTCCAAGTCATCACCCAGTTGAACAGTCCAACAAAGCTCTCAGACAAGTTAAAGCTGAAAATAAGTTATTAAAAGATTTTTTTGTTTCTTTTTAACATATTCACGTCACATATCCTTCATTCTTTTAAACTGTACACATATTCAGAAGCAGGATAATTTTTGGTGGGGAAAAAAGTGCAACTATATTTTTGGATGCAAATCAGAGTTTTGATTTACTGATAGAAATGAGAAAAAATCATAGCAACTCAGCTATTTTTTGACTGAAATGTACTGGGCATAAAGTCTGTGGCCATGCAGCATCCACAGACTGTAAACGGACTCCATAGTCTGGACCTATTTGGGAGGAATGGTGTCCCTGGGCTTTAAAACAAAAATTTGCAATATAAAAACTGTAGCATCTCTGAGTTCAGCAAAGTATCTGTCTCTGTCCCCATAATCAGAGCCTTCTTTTTACTCTGTAGTTGTTACAATTTGTCAGAATTTGGATGCATGTTCCAGAACCACAGAGCAAAGTTCTTGGAGAATAAAGAAGCAGCAGCACAGATGCAGCACAGATACAAAAGAACTGTTCATTCCAACTTGAAAGGAAAAGACTGAGCAATGGATAGATCCAGGAGATGAGAATCACTGAGAGATACAGGACCATTCCCTTTTTCGCAATCCAAATTCTTATGAATGTTCTCACAGGTCAGTTTTCTCTATTTAAAGAAGGTGGTGTTTCACGAATACTAAATCGCAGCAAAGTGATTTTTCTAAAAATTTCCAACACTGAAAATGATTGATCTCACTTTTTGTGAGACTTCAGATTAAATAAATAAACAATAAAATGTTCAATAAAGAAAAAAATATTTACCAAAGATGAGATGTTCTCAGCACTTTATTTCACACTTCAGTTACCAGGCAACCACTTACTTCAGATATTGGGATTAGAACCTGCACAATTTGGCACCAAAGCAGAGGCTGCTAATCAGAAACGGAGACATCTAACTCCATCAGCTGGACTAATCAAGAAAACTGCTCTGTATGAGCTGGTCTGACATGGGTCTGTTAAAGTAAAGGGTAGTGGTCCACATCCATCCATCACATAAAAGTCAACTTTCATGAGACAGGCCAGTGATTAAAAACAGATCTGTTTCTGTGCCTTACAACATTTTCATTTAGACTTTATAGCTTTTACTTCCCTGCACTTCTGTGTGAACTTAGCATCTCTTTCATGACAGGTGAAACACTGAAGAACAGTGAATGGGAAGTTGCCCGCAGGCGCTCTGTATTGCATGGCTCATAACCATTGAAAATATCCTGTATATAACTGTATTGAAACCACTTAAAATTTTCTATCTCTAATCATCTCTTCAAATCATATATGCTACCTTTTGTTTCACTGACATATAAACAAAAAAGTTTACTGATGCACCTGAAATAAGGCCTGCGAAAGCAAATACCATCTCCTTTGCTACTACAGAAATTAGAAAGGCAAGGTTTGGTGAGCCTATGAAATAACTATTCAAACCTGAATCATTCAAACAAATGTCCTGCAAATAGAAGTATATTATTAAAAGTGTCCTTGAATGAATAGCTCACTGCAGTCAAAATATCATTATTCAGACTGATTGGATGTAGCCTCTGCCAGACTGAGGACGCTGAAATGGAGACAGAGCAACATCAAGGCTGTAACAGTAATATGAAGCAATTCTGTTTCCCCTCTGTTCCTTGTGTGGTATCATATTCTTTGCCTCCACAGATACATGGGCTAGGCAAGATTATTAGGTGAGAATTTAGAATTTAGGTAGCAGAGTTCAGGTAAGAGCCCTGCAAACTTATCATCATCACATTTCTCATCTGAAGAGCTGTTGTGTCTGGCAATTTTTACCTCAGGGTCTAGGAAGAGATATTCCAAAACTCTCCAGGAGATTCAGCATTTGAAGTGAAAGGTTGGGGCTAAAATACAAAGCCACTTCATGCTTTGACTGATTAAAAATGCATTTCACAATTATAATACAATGTAAGTCTGCACACATACAAGGAGCTACCATTGTGCAAAGAGTACCAGATCACTCAACATGATTATTTAGTATTGTAGTTCTTGATCCAAGATAATATGGTACTGTTGAATTATTCATATTTCTGGCAGATTTTTTTTAATTTCTGAGTGCTTTGAAAGAGCAAAATTTGACCATCACTGCACTAARTTTTAAATGGTAAAAGAATAAAATTTAGTAAAAGAATAAATGTTTTAGTCAGTGTCTGTATCTAAATGTATGCATCCATTAAAATAAAGCTGTCCTTTAAAAATGAAAAAGCTGAGCTACATTCTTAACTGAATTGAAATTGTTGAAGTAAATACTTTGTTAGATCTTGTTGTAAAGAATGATAAGGAATGTCACATGGTGTTGCAGCTGTTGCATCTTAAAGAGCTTCTTAGGAGTGAAATCCTGGGTTTTGGATGTGACTGGTAAAATAGCAATGACTTCAAAATAAAATTTTAAATCTAAAACTAGAGTGTGATTTTTACAGTCCTGGCCCAGTAGCATATTTTTATCTCCACCAGGTGTTGAAATAGAGGAATAGTAAACTTTAAAACGAAATACGTGTAGGACATATCATGCTTAATGATAAATGATGTCATGATGAGAGGCCATTGACAGGGGAATAACTTGTACATGCACGTGCTAGGCTGTGAAATACCACTCATACATCTCACTGGGACAAGAGAAGAAACACTGAAAGATCCAAAAGAGAAATCTTCTAACTATCTGCCTGTACCCATTTATTTTCAGCAACCACAAAGTATTATTTAATCAAAAGGTTTTATTTTGCCCTTTTAAAATATCACTGCTCTGTGACCAAAATTCAGTACAATATCAAGTGCAAGTCTCTGTATTTTCACAGAATACTGATTTTGGATTGATTTCAGAAGTTACAGCTCTTACCTATGAGATATTATCTTTTTTCACAATGCCAAGAACAAAAAAGAAAACACAGATTAAAAAAAAGAAAAATTTTGAGTACTTTTGAAAGCTTGCTTTTCAAAGTTACAGGTTCCTGAGTAGTCAAGGAACTGTAACTTAGAAGATCTGGTATCACAAATTTTGTCATTTAAGTTGTGTATGACTGTGGTACAACTCTATGGGGCAAAACAGAATTTATGAGACTGATGTTCAGAAAATGTCTACATGCTGTATCTGTGAGCTTGGAAGGCACTTTGATGACATAATTGTTTACATATGTAGTAAACAGCACGTGCAAATAACATTTCAATGTCAAATTCAAATTACAGGTTGACTTCAGGGAAATCTTTCTCTGCAGAAGGTATAGAGTACTTGAAAAGGGTACTCATTCTTATGTTTTTCATTATTGGATGTTTCCATTCTTCTGAGATAATTTTTCATTATTTTTTTCAAATTATTATTTGTTACAGTTAAGTGTCTTCTGACAGAGACTGTGAAGGTTGTAATAGATAAAGAAACTTTCCCTTGACTCTCCTTTCTAGCATCGATGAAACTGTAAATCAAGCACAACTCCCATCTTAATTCAACTAAAGGACTAAACTCAATGTTTTGAATTACCGAGCTTGGCAATAGTATTTGTGAGATTTAACTGGGATATTTTTCTCTGGATGAGATTTACCATATGTAAGGCTTATGCGCTGTTTGAATCTGACCCTAAGCCTTTTTCTAAAGCATAGGCTTTATGCAGAACTGTTTTTCATCCATTTGTAAGTTGTTACAAACCATTATTCATGCTGGCTCAGTGAACAATTATACAGACATATTCACATCTACAGGTTTCTTATGCAAATTACTAATACAGTGAACATTCACCAAACAGTCAGAACTCAAGCTATATGAACAGCTGTCTAAGTCACCTTGCAGGGTTCTGTTCCCTGACCAATTCATCAAGTCTTTGTAAAGAAGAGAAAATGCATGTGAAGAAAGAAGATTACCAAATCCTTCAGGGAATGAAACAGAACATTTAGGAGGGATTGATATAAAATAAGTAAGCATATATATTTTAGGGCACTTAAAATCTTTCTAGTTCCTCTTCACAATGTATTTGCCTGCACACTGAGGCCTGAGAGATAAAGTCTGAGGTCAATAAACTAGGTTTTTGACAAGCTTGACATTTTACCATTTCTGTTCCTTGTTTCCCATATCCATTGGCAAGTTGCAGTTATTTAGAACTGGAGTAGTGGGGGGCGGGGGGCAGGGAGGGCAGGAGAGTGGAGGGGTGAGCAATTGCAGCATAAATTTACTTATGAATCTCTATTTAACACATTAATACRTACACTCTGCATGGGAAGAAGAGGCAAAGCTGTCTCCAAAATCTTTTGTTACTGTGGGTACATAATGTCCATAGAGAAACAGGCAGAACATAGATATGAAAACAACTGCATTTACATTGTCTTATCATTTGTCTAACATAAGACTAAATCTATAGTTAGATAATATATAATTACATCAAGCAAAATGTCTTTAAACGGAGGAGCTCTGTACTATACCCTGAAGGGGAATTTCAGATTCACAATCTCTCAGCTAAAAATGTTCTGCTTTCACTTCTTAAATGTTTAAATCTGGGGACTGTTACATCAAGCACCTCTACTGAATGAAATTGTAAAATGGGAAATAAGGGAGGATACATTTATACAGTCCTCTAGAGATCAGCATTTGAACATGTCCTTAACCCAGGGCAGCCCTAGGGCAATTAAGCCGTTGTGAAAGCAACCCTTATATATTCCTCTTTTAAGCACCTTTTCAGTCACAGTGTCCTCATCTATTTGAGGATCATAAATACTAGCAGAAGCTAATATACACCTCTAAATTCTAGAATCAATATCGGTACATGATTCAGTTATGATATTGTAAAATGATGTATAGATGTACAGAAATGCCATATTACCTGTAGAGAATTTACTTCTGTGTGAATATTATGCATAGAATGCATTAGCTTAGCATGGAAACATACTCATGTCCTTTCTTTCCTACTCTTCATTTCAACAGCATTTGCTGGAGAGAGATTGTTTTCTCCTGTCATGTCTTTTTTGGAAGTTACATCATTATATACTTTCAGACAAAAAAAAAAAAAAAGAGCAACAGCTATTGTAATTCAGCTGGTGGTGGTTCATGAACATTAAAAACGCCAAATCAAACTTGTAAAGAGACTGCTCAGTTCAAGTGCCCTTATCTTTGTTCTATCTCTGATTTTTTACAACCAAGAAATAGTGAAGTCTGGCCTTTCAAATGCCTCTTGTGTATGCATCCTATAAACCAGCACTGCCCAGATTTAGTGAAGTGGCATCTGCTAAATTGAAGCAGATGACTGAAATTTTGTTTCAGTAGATGTATTTTACAGAGCAGCTTAATGTTGTTGATTCACCATGTTGTGCTGTCAGCTTCAGTAGGTTATGAAAACTGGAGGATGAATTCTTTCACCCAAGCCCATCGCTTTCCCATTTCTTTCATTCCTAAACTCCTTGGGGAGGGAGCTTTCTGGACTACTGTTGCTATGTTGTTTCCAGTACAACAGCTTTCCACCCGTCCCYAAATGCACGACACGGTCCCAAATTAAAATTGTGTCATCTCCAAAGTGCAGATGAGAAGATTTTACCCTTGAATATTTACTGTCCTTTCTATCTACTGGGGTTGCTAAACTGGCTTTACTAGTCCTGTTACTACCAGCGGTAGCTGGAGAGCATGGACTGCCACTTGAGAGCATCCCAGACTGCAAGAAGAATGAGAAGGATGAGTTGCTGGAGATAAGCTGATGGAGGGTAAGAGGCAAAAGCGATAGGATGACAACAGGGATGCTAACCAAGTGAGTTGTTTTGTGGTAAAAAGTAATGAGATTAGACATCAAAATCATGTTTTACAGTAACAATATGTATTTCATTACTATAAAGTACTGCTCAGCTTTACTGCATTACCCTCAACATTTTCCTCTCCCAGTCCTTAACCAGTTCCTTCCTCTATTCCAATATTTTTGTTGGCTGGCTCTAACTTTCCGCAGTGCTATAAAGCTCCTGGATCCTATCCGTGATTGAGTACAACTTCATGCTCTGTACAGCACTGAATGTATATTTCTTCCATCTCCTCTCACACTTTTCTGTTCTGAGCTGATTGGATATAGTGGTAAATATTATATTTGACCATCGAGAAGACATTACCATAAGACTGAACTGAACATAGCTAATCAAATATTGAGGAAAAAGTTATTGATCAAATACAGAAAGTGGTGAAAAAATGTTTAAACAGTTTAAATAGACTGGCATGTGAATATTATTTGGCTACTTCAGCTCTCTGCTTAGCTCCTTACTGAAATCTCCCTCTCATTTTCTTCTTTTTCTATCTTCATAAGCATCCTTGATGATAGTCCTGATGTCCGAAATGACCATCAGCAGAGTATTTGCTAACTTTCTACTTAAAACTTGCTACTTCTGCAAAACGTCATCTACCAGCAACTCTGTAATCTCTGTAGGGTAAATTAGCCTACAGTGTTCTCCGTTGGGTAAATTAGGCTGCAGTGAATTTCATGGCTAAACTGCCACCTACACAAAAGCAGGGTAATTTACAGCTAGATTAAGTATCTTAAAGTTACTGTGCAGTCACTGAGATGTTGACACATCCTCCATTTTTCTCAGTGGGAAACAAAATCTTGTCAGGCCTGTCCCTCTTCTTTTGCTGATCTTTATGATCTCCACGCTATCCATATCCTTAGCTCCCTCATTTTACTCTTGCATAATCAGCCCTAGGGAAATGTTCCAGTTTTACAGAGCATTTATTTGGAGGGTATAATGCACACCTTATGCTGCTGAATTACTAAAATGTAACTGATAATAGCCAGAGTAATTGAAAAGAGGATGGAGAGAGATGGCTGACACTGGGGGTAGAAACAAGTTAGGCCAGATCCCCAGAGTATGTAAATCAGAATAGTTTGACTGATATCAACAGAATTACTCCAGTTTACACCAGCTGAGGCAATGGTTCTCTGTCTTTTAGCTCTATTAGCCTTTGCATTACTCCACTGGGATCCCTGACCTTCTGTCTTAGTTTTATGGGTATCTTCATGTATTTACACTCCTCATACCATCTGCTGTTTATGGAATGACTCATTAATGAAATCCTTCTGCATGCAAAAGCAGGAAGCCTTTTTTCAGAAGCAGAATCGCAGTATTTTCTCTGTGTCAAGCCCTCTTTGCAGAATCCTGTGCTGTTGTGATGTACTGTGCTAATGTATAACTACTGATTCCCCCCCCAGTCTGCTGCTCACTGACACATGAGCTGAACTGATTACTCTGGTGTTTACAGTACTCTGGATTTATGACTTCTATTACAAGATGAAAGGATAGTAGTTAACTTAACCTGCTCCGTGGAGATCATGCAGAAACTGTGGCCTCTTTCCTGTGAAGCTAGCCTCTATGAAGTAAAAAATATAAAATTTCAGTAATTTTATGCAGCCATATTTGTGATATCCCAGTAATATCTTCTTAAAATTTTATTTCAAAGAGTCTTTCATTTCTATATGTTAACTGTAAAAGTGAAAATTGGATGAAYGTGTTTGCTATGATAAAAATGAAAGAGAGAATTACATACAAGCCAAGAATATATTAGGTAGAACTTTGCCAGTAGTAAGTGTTTGCATGCAAATAATAAACCCTTCACCAAGGAAGTGTATAATAAATTTGCCAAAAAATCCCCTGTTTCCATGGGCATATTTGTAGTCCTTTTGTGAAATAAGAGAAGTTACTCAACAAATTAAGATACAAAAATGAAAGTATAATATATCAAAACCACATCTGTTTGGTTGTTTGCCAGAATTAAATGTGTTAGGAAAATGGAAGCTGCCTTTAATATCATATGATATGTTTAGACTAGCAATTTTAATAAAATTGTTAGTGCATTAGCCAACTGAATGGTTTTTCAGAATTTGTGGTTCTCAGATACCATGTATTTACACTTGGCAGGAAGAGTAATGGCTTCCCTGTACAATAAGGACTATTGGTATATTGTGGTAAATCAACCAGTGGAACTAAATTCTGTCCTGCAAAAGAGAATCTTGACTCCAGTAAAAATGATATTCAATCACCGTTAATTTTGTGGTTACAGAAGTTGAAAGTTAATGAAGCTGATTTACTGGTCATTTGAGATAGTAGTAAAATATATACAATAAAAATTGACTATGATTTATTTCTACTTGGCTGGTCATAAGTTTTTCAGGACAAGAGTCAAGTCATCCTCCATGTTTGTGCAGTCTCTAGTAGAATGTGGCTTCTGTCATGTTTGCAGCTTCTGGTGACTATCTCGCTACAAATATGATAATAATACTTAGCTATATTAGGAGAGAAAAGTACATTTTAAATGGATTTTAGTCGGATATCTCCTATTGATTTTAAAGTGGTCTATGAAGCTGAAACTTGGGCTAAAATATTGTGCAGTTTTACCAAAAAATTGGACCTGCTAAGTATATTTAGACATATGAAAATATCATAAATTCCTTTGTTTCTTTACCATTACAATGATTTTAAAGGGAAAATGCTTGATATTCACCACTGTTTTAATAATCAGAAAGTCATAACCATTTCTTTAGAAATGACTAACAGCTGCCTTAATAGAAGAGAAATCAGGGATCTATGCTGCCAGTAGCAATTTGAAAATATTCCCACAAATCTTTGAAATAAACCTACAAATGACATCTCCTTTGCTTTATGTGTCAGTTGACATTCTAGGCCAAATCTTCTCCTGTCCATAAAATATGGCTCAATGGGGCATGTCAAGAAGAATTTGTTGTAGAACTTAAACTTTGCTGGAGAAAATGGAAGAGAGAGTATACAAGAATGAGAAATATGTAGTGCTGAACAACAGAGCACATAGGCAAGGCAGATTAAGAGAATTTTAGCATGTGAAAAAGCAAAACTCATGTCAGGCAAAATAATAGGTGCCTATGCTGAAGTTTGAGAATGTTTAAATTATATTTATGTGTGAATGACTTTTGTCCTCAAACATATATACTCAGATGGTTTGTTGCTCAGTTTAAAAATGGGATATTAAATCTAAAATATCCAAACTCAAGGTAAGTGGGGGTGTGTTTCTGTCTTCTATAATTTTTTAACAGAGTTATTAACTCTAAAAGAAAAATGTAATTTAAATAGGCAAGAAACAGACACAGAGAATTTATGTTTGTCCTGTTCTTTCACTGAAGATTCAAAGAGCGCTGATTCTCTCCTTATATCCTGGAGAGTATTATTATTTTTCAGGGCAGATTTCCCTAGCTGAAAGGCCATAATACAAAAACACAACAGATATTTTGTTCAGTCTGTCTTACTGGCAGAGACTATAATTCATCTAACTTCCTCCCATGAATTAGAATTTCCAATGTGCCCACTCCCAGTTCAGAGTGAACCTGAGCAAATCCATAGATAATACGTAGAGCTTAATGAAATTTGGCAGTTTCACAGAGGGTTTTTTTTTTTTAGCCTGTGGTATCTTAAATATAAAAGAACTGGAAACTTAACTTCAAGTAAAACTTAAACACTGTGAAACTGCACATGAACTGCCTCTAAAGGAAAACTTAAATGAATCTGGTAAAAAGCCGAAACAGTAGAATTTTTTTGTGCAACTGTATTTTGGTGGGCTAAGTTTTGAATGGGCAACTTTTGTGTTTGCTTATATGCAGCATCTCATTTGCATATGCAGTCCAGCTAATTCTGTGTTGAAATGCCTATAAGAATGTATTTCTGCAAATGTACATTACTACAAATCTCATGGATGCAAACTTTAAATGAAATAGTATCTGTTCTCCCTTCCTGCAATGCTTGTTTTCTAGCAGTCAGACTTCTACTTCAGTCAGGCTGTCAGAATATTTTCCTAAGTAAATTATGGAAAGAAAAACAGAAAGTTCCAGCTCTTTAGGAGAACAATAATTGGAATAAAAAACCCCAATAGGGATTAGGTAAAAAGTGATAAAAATCTTGTACGCTGTCAGTTCTCTCCTGTAAATGAAACACTCAATAAGACTTGAAGGGCTAGCAACTGCCCGCAATAAGAAAATTCAGTAAAAGGTAGAGGAATCTGATGCTATTTTTATAATTAGCATTTCTTAGGAATCATTATAAAATTTTTGAGTTTAACCTTACTTGAATGACAAAAATATTAAAGCATGCTTTGAAAGCAATACTGGAGAAAGGATTTATTTATGCTGAAGACATATCTGCATGCAGTCATATACGCAGCTTGCAGGATAGCTAATCTCTGCTGCTGTACCTAGACTGCTGCTATTAGCTGAACCTGGCTGTATGAGGCCTGGGTTTGGGATCTCTATACTTCAGTTTGCTGCTGCGGCTACAGGGCACACATTGCCGCTAGCCCAGTACAGTTCCAGTTCCAGGACGAGGACTGACATGGGCTTCCTCTCCCGTTAACCACTGGTGCTTTTTCCATGTTGTTTTAGTCTGATGCCTAGAGCTATCTGATCTGTAGGTTTCAATAGCTGTCCTGGCTGCTCCATAGCCTGAAGTGAGAGCCAGTAAGACCATGTGCTTGGAAATGATCTTTTACTTATCCACTTTAGCAAGTTAAGCAAGTTAAAAATGAGTACTGCATTAAGCTGCTGCTGATTTTCTGAAACTATTACACCAAACAGGTACCTTCTGCATGGGAGCAGATGACACCTCCTCCAGCCTATAAAAGGATGATAAGGATAATAAGAAGACAGAAGAGATAAGAGAAGAGTGTTTATTTCAGTTCCATTCAGTCATCCACATCTGGGACACAGTAGTAGGCATAAATTATTACCAGTGGCCAAGAGGTACATAGAGCTGTATTTCCTTAGGTGGACCTGTTGTATGCCAGTGCACATATCTGCGCAGACCTTGGTGCCTTTGGGTTCCACAGCTCCACAAGTGGTGAGGTTGCATTTATTGCTAACTGAACAGATGCCTTAAACACCTCCTGTAAATAGGACATCTCAGTGGAAGGTTGCAAATACAAGAAAGCACAGCATTTTAGAAGTTAAATGAACATTGTGTTTATGTAGTAGCTTAGCTAGAAGTATTTGGAGAACACAGCTTCTGGGTTAGTAGCAGAAGAAATGCTTTGCCCCAATGTCTGGCCACAGCCCAGTTCTCCACAGAGCTCCATTTTCCAGCAGAACAGTTATGGCTGAAAACACAGCAAACTGTTGGTAGTTGCCTGCTATATTGAGTGTGTGGGTGGGGTTTTGGTTTTGTTCTTGTTTGGTTGGTTGTTTTTTTGCAAGTGCAGTGTAAGTAAGTCTGCTTTTTGTCTGGCAAAAGGAAGTTGATATATGGAAACTATCATAATATGGCAATGTCTTGAATACAAGAATTCAGGAGAGTTATACGTGTGCTGCAGAACCATATATTTTACTAGGAAGAAGGAGCTAGATCTGTGCTATTGAATAAAGAGGATCACTTTCAAGTGTCATTGACATGGAATGGGTCCTGTACATCACACAAGTAAGAACATCCTGAATTGCACAACCAAAGTCTTGTTAAAAGTTCGATGGGTTTCCCCAGACCAAAAGTAGAAGATTTCTCTTTAACTTTTTTGTTTCCAGAAGATGGAGCTGTGTTGTATTCTGACTTTCTGGAACAGCTGGTGTCAGCTCCTGTACTCTCTGTTAGACCTTTCAGCAGCTGGTGCAAAGAGCAGAATTGTTGTGGAAGAAAAAAATTTTTGAAAGGTCAACATCTTACTCTTATGCTAGTGAATAAGAAAAGGCTCCTTGTGTGTCCGCTTAGACCAGAGCCTGGGCCAGAACGTGTGCTGGAGGTGAGAAAATAAGAATATAGTCAGTTGAATTTTCTTACTGAACTGACTTGATCTGCTCATTCATCTGCTTCTTTTGTTCAAAAGAACTCCAGCAAAGAGCAGACCAATAACCAGGAATGAGTACTAGAAATAGAGAGTATTAAGATAATATTTGACAAAGTAAGTTTTATTACAGTGAAAATKAATATTCACAATGGGACCTGGATTGCTGGAGGTTTTAACATATCTGTATATATGTAATTACATTACTATATATACACATGTAAATATATGTATATAAATTATGTTTTATTGACTAATACATATATTGGCTAAAACACTAGGAATGCATATGTGTATGTTTATATGTAAATATATATATTGTGCACATGCACTGCCATATTTATGCTGTGTTCAAAACAAATAAACCTTGAATATCAAATACATTCTAAAAATCATACATGCCCAGAGCTGCATCGTAAACAGTAAAAGTTGATGACTGATTCATCTGTGAGTTATTCCCTTGGCTTCTCTGCCAGCCACTGCTTTTGTGACATATTGTTTCCATAAAGGTTGGGATATGAAGGGGAAGAGGGGCTTGAATGCTGAAAATGCATTTTACACATGATATCACTGACAG
Source organism: Apteryx rowi (assembly GCF_003343035.1). Lineage (NCBI taxonomy): Eukaryota > Metazoa > Chordata > Aves > Apterygiformes > Apterygidae > Apteryx > Apteryx rowi. Next base: position 972,601 of record NW_020449908.1, read on the forward strand.
CAAAGTGCCCAAGAAATTAAATATGTTTAGAAATTGTATACATAAAAAATTCTTTTTGCTTTTTTTAAGCTCTTGATTTATTCAGATATATTTGACGTAGAAATAAATGAATGATCTGCTTTCATTTAGTTTCTTTTTCAGCTTGCCACACTTTAGATAGGTTTAATGCTTCTTTCAAGAAAGATATTTCAAGAATTTACTTAATGTGTCTAAAATATATTGAAAATGTTTTGAAAACATTTGAAAACAACATTGAAAAAAGTTATTATCTCTCGCCACTGCTTCTAGTACAGTCTTGTTCTTTCAGGTTTGCTTAGTCTTATCTGTCTTTTTCCTATTTGTTCACATCTGTACATAGGAAGTAGCTTATATTTATTCATGAGTCATTTTCTGGGGGTCAGTGAAAGCACTATAGGCATGTATGTGTGTAGTGTAAACTAAATGCATTGGAAACGAATAAAAGTTTGCATGCTCTACATGCTATCATTAGAGGTCTTTTTATTTAGGAAGCAAGCAAAGTAAATGGTGCAGAATCAGAAAATATTATCAATTCCTTTGAAGAGCATGACTTAATGCCCTAATTGGACCTTGGAGAAAAAAATGATAGTACACCTTATATTCACAGTAAAAACATTCAGAAACTACTCTTTAATTGTAGATAATCCTGACAAATGTATTAGAAAAAATGCTCCAGTCTCTTCTTTTGGGGGATTAGACACATGCTTTAAGGCCAGAATGCACTGTTTAAATGATTTCCCTGAACATCAAAAGGTTCCAGATCTTGAAAAATTAACCTGACTGACCAACATGCTAGATCCAGAAGATGCTATATCATTTGTTAACATGCCAAAGAAAATAATTTAGAAGTTTAATGCAAACCAAAGGAAGTGTTCAGTGATAAGAATGACTCAGTGTTCCGTGTTGAGGTACAACTTATCTAGAGAATTTAAATTAACACTATTCTAGTGACCAATTCTACTTCAGAATGAAGAAGTTTACCTTATTTTTCTTATCAAAAAATTTTAAGCCTTACCTCATTTGATTGGCCATTGATTATTTGTCAGTGTCTTCAGTTTTCCTGACACTGCTAGACACGGTTAGATTCTATTTAGATACTTATTAAACTGCATACATATTTTAGTATAGAAAACATCTATTATGTAGAAAGTTTGAGGTTTTGAAAAAAATCTCTAACTTTCCAGCAAGTTTTAAAGATGGAGAAAGAGCCTGAAAGCAGTCAAGTGTTAATCCTGGCTCTTATTCAGTAATTAACATGGAATTCAACCCATCCATCAGGTGATATTAATATTTCAGTGGCAATTCAGGCTGGTATAACAAAGATAGCCATATTGTGATATAGACTCTTCTGAACTGATGGTCTGACCTCATCATGACACTTTACACTATGAAATTATTTTGTAGAGGTACCAAATACTTATACTTTCCACTAACTTTAAACAAAGTTTAAACAATTGTTGATGTACACTTTATATATTCTCTTATATATTCTCTTTGAATGCTGTATTGTAAAATGTGAATCAGTTAAAATATGTTCTTACAAATAGATGATTCATTCAATAAAAATACTGCATACATTTTGAGCTATCAGAAATAGCCTACAAGGACAAAATGATGACTAAGAGATACATTTTTCGGATAGAGATCTTGTCAATGGCAAGGCACTTTTTTAGTCAGAAGTAATATCTTTTATAATCCAACTAGTAGAGTTGGAAAAAATCAGGCAAGCTGTTGGCACCAAAGCTCTTCTTGTATATGTACTTTAGACTGTATTGTACTAGGACTGTTAATTGGTTTTTTGCCTTTTCAGAGATTGGGCAAATTCAGTACTGAGACTGTCTTTAAAAGTGCCTGAGGCAAGATTGTTGTTAGAAGCACAAGTGTAAGAAGCACACCAGGTACCATGCCACTCATTGTTTTCTTTTGATACAATATCTACATTCTTTTTTTCTTTTTTTCTTTTTTTTTGTATACTTCTTTTCAGATATTTCTTTTAAAAACTGGGCTCTGGACTGTTCTACTTGACAATAAAGCCTAGATGAGGGGGGGTTGCAGCATATAGTCTTACTCATGAGCCCCCATTCTGGAATTAACTCCTTTTATCAGTTTACATACAGTTTAGTTTGTTGGCTGTATTCCAGGTTATTCTGTTCTAATTTAGTTCCATAGCCTATCACACAGTTTATAGAAAAAGTTTGCATCTTTTGCAACTTTTTTTTATAAATTATTTGGATTTTTAAAAGCACCTAGAAAAACTGTGAAAAAAATTAATTTTTTTGAAAGAAGACTTTATAATCCTTTATGAACATTTTGTAGCACGAAGAAAGGAACACCCCCAAATTGTTACATATTACCTGTTTAATTCTATTTCCACCTTAATTGATTTGTTTCTGTATAGCTTTCCTGAACAGTAAAATAATTAGCTTTTTTTTTTTTTTTTCCTGCTTAAAGTCAGAGCAGGTTTCTTAGCTCTGTAATGAATTGAAAAGAGTACGAGATAGTCTGTATGCTACTCTGCAAATTAGTGAACTGTATGTTATGTGATCCTTAAAGTGGTAGTAATAAGAATAAAGATTACTTATATGAAGTCTATTCACTATCATTGTTCTAGACACAACACATGAAATCTATGCATTAAAAACACAGTGAAGTTAATATGGCCATGTAGAATCAGATAATGCTGTATAAGCAAATCACTGTGGAATATCCCTTGGACAAAAAGTTACTGATTGATTTTTTTCCATACCCACTGAGGAAATAAATAGCAAAATGACAAATCTTAAATTATCTGAGTAGGGTGCCTTAGGCTTGGAGTAGTACACAAAACTGAGACATTCCCAGTATAGATCAAAATAGGATGGTGCTATTCAGTAAATATGGGATTTTTTGAAATTTATTTATACAGAGTTCAGTACTTATGGATAAGGGAAGCAGGAAAAGACAATACTATAACAGTTGAAGCTCTTCAAGTGCTGTAATGTGCTTCGTGGAGAAAGGTTTAGAGAAATCCAGTTTGGGAGCTGGAAGCACCACAACCGCATCAGCTTCTTAGCTCCCCCAAGGAACCTGCAGGGACGAGGGCGCTATTCTTCCAGGACCAAAACAGAATCTTTGCTTTCGGCCATATGGACAAACCAACTTGTCTGGAATTAATAAAAGGTACATCACTGTGGTACAGCAGGAAACACTGTGGGCGTACCCTGATGTTTCCGCTGTGTTGAGCAGAGGTCGTGCAGCAACATCCCCCTGGTAAGCATTCTCTCCACATCCCTCTGTGCCTGAGGATCTCCCCTACGGGGATCTCTGGGCAAGGAAGGAAGAAGCTGGTGCAAGCCTGCATCAGAATGTAGCTATGTAGCTTTTAGGTGGGGTTAACACATAGATTAACCCGCCCAGTGGACAGGATAAAGGGAACCCCTGATATTTCCTAAGAAAATTTTCAAAGAAACATCTTTAAATGTCTTGGTTCAATTTCCATGTCTGTAAAACTTAATAATTAACAGATGGGGAAAGGAGGAGGAGAAAGGAAGGGGGCAGACTCTGCCTGCTAGCAAATCTGCAGACCTTTCTGTTTCAGGGAATGAAATATTCCTTTATGTTTATAAGCCATACTGTAAGGATGGCTGGGTCTCTGCTTATCCTTCCAACACATTTTCTCCTGGAAATGTTATTTCAGCTTGCTGTTACTGGCTATACTCCTTCCTCCTTCCTCTCAGATAGTCCATGATGTGGGGGACTCAGTGTGATTAATAGCTAGATTTTTGTGGCTGTAACTAGTAACGGAGTTCAATATAATAACCTAAAGCTCAAATATCAGTGATTCACAGTGTGTCACTACTCCAGTTTCGTTGTCTTCTGAAATCCCCACACCACTCCAGCAAGGGCCAGTAACAGTAGATGAAGTAGAAGTGTAAATGCATACATCTTTCACAGCTTCACCTGGAACAATTCAGCCTTTGGTCATATAATGAAAGGGCTGCTGAAAAGTTCAATTTGTTTCTTACTGTAGTCAAACTGTATTGAACCAGTCCACAAGCAGTCCCTTACAGTCCTCAAACAATGACAATGTAGTGATATTTAGGGAAGTATATTTACTGTTGTGTTTCCTCTGCCATATCTCAAAATCTTCAACAATGGGTCAAATTTGTTAACAACAAAGCAAAGTGTGCATTTTTCCCATTTAATATCACTGATCCCCTTGTGAAGCTGGCTGCACTTCAGGAGAATAAAAAGGGATTAAGGATACCACACCAGTGAGAACACATTAATACATCAAATATGAAGAGTGATCCATGAATAAATGGTGATTTGACTCCATTTCTTTCCCACAGTGCAATAGCACAACAGAACCACCTTGGAAAGGAAAACTAAGATTTTTAATCTTTTAGAATCAGATGGTGGTCACATCTAGGATAGGTCTTGGGCTAAACTGTCAAGTGCCATTACAGTCCATTCTGGAAAAAAGGAAAGGGAAAAGGATCCACTTTTCATGAGTTAGTTTTGCTCAGATTTCACAGCTTGCACAGCTTGAAACTTTGCCTTACTGTTGTGTAGTGTGTTGAAAACTGCAATAAAATGCTAAATTACATTTGCCACGAGCTGGGGTTTAGAGGCAAATTTGCAAGCATAGAAGCTCTAGGCCTGTTCACTAAATATTTCAAACATGAACTCATTGTAAGTAACTATTGTTAGTAGAAAGAACATGTATAATGAAAGATTGGACAAAGGAACCTGTACCTTCAATGTCATGTGAAAATGGATTAAAGATATGAATGTATGATATATTGTGTTCAAAAGTACTACTTATCAGCTCAGAAATCATCCAAATACTTTTAAGTAAGCATGGAGCCCATCTCTGCATAAATTTGATACAATTTACTGTGCAAATTGTCTGTTTTTCTGTAGCTCTATTCAGGATTTTTATTTGAGTTAGTAAAGTATAAATAGAGTGTTATGTGCTGGCATACTAATGACATTGTTTGCAAAATTTAATATTGGGGGGTGTGAAGGTTTTAAGTCACTGAGGGTATGTGTCAGACTCAGAGGTACTGAAATGGTAATGCTCTGGCTTCCAGAGCAGGGTGACATGTCACAGATTACCCTTAGGTCACAGTGTCCAGAGAAGCTGGAAGATTTGGATGATAGCTTGCTGAAAATGCTTACATCACCTGTTTTATTAAGGACACGCAACAGATGTTGATTCCTTTCTAGAATCATTTCTAGAGAAGCAGGACTTCTTACCATTCTGTTTCCAGTTTTTATTAAAGGCTAAAGTTGACGGTCTCCCTTCCCCTTGTCCATTCACTTTTTCTTTTTCACTTTGCACAGTTTCTTTCCTCTGCTTGTTTGTTTGTTTTCTGCCCAATGTTCCCCTGGTATTCCCTTTCATCCTATGGGCCATTAAGTCGCCTTCTTCACTTTATGAGCTGGAATAGCAGCTAACAAGTACACAGCACATTATCAAAGACTGCAATTAACAACAGACTTCCTAAATTTACAAAAGTTGCTACAACTTTTTCAATGCTTCACAGATACTGCTTTTTTTTACAAATCGAAAGTTTGTGGCAACCCTGCATCAAGCAAGTCTATCAGTGCCATTTTTCCAACAACATGTGCTCACTTCGTGTTTTTGTCACATTTTGTACATTGTTTTTTTAGACATAATGTTATTGCACACTTAATAGACTACAGTATAGTGTAAACATAACTTTTATATGTACTTGGAAACCAAAGTATTTGTGTGACTCGTTTTATCGCGATCTTTGCTTTATGGTGGTGATCTGGAATTGAACCTGCAATATCTCTGAGGTATGCCTGTATAAAAAAGAAGTGAGGATGGTATCTTGGCTTCAGTGAAGTTAATGGCCAACTTCCATGGATTTCATTTAAAGGGCAATTCATCTCTCTTTGTTTAGCAAGGCACAATGATTTGCATAGTATCTGACAATGTACCGTACCTGGAAAGTGGTGAGTTAAGCACATTGGAATTTGAACCTGTAGTAGTGGAGGAACTTTAGCAGGATTTCTTTAGACCACAGCCTATGGGTATTTTAACGTAGTTTAGAAAGGTACTTCTGTAAGTAAAGTCAAAACGGAACTGTGAGATCTTACACCCTTCATATATACTGTCAGTTTGGATCCAGTTGTTCTATAATATATATCCTCAAAAGATACACAAAAATACCCAAAGCAAAACCCAGTAACCTAGAAGGTTTGGAGGGTTAAGAAAAAATATAGGTAATAGGATAATTTGTTAGAATGCCTCTAGTCTCTACTTAATGTTTTATACATTCTTTTTAGGTCATTTTAAGTAATAGGGGAAAATAGCTATAAATGTTAACAATCTAATTTAGTTTTACTAGAGAAAAACTGAATGCAATGAAATTTCTTAAAATAGTTTTAAGCTGAAGACTGTATAAATGTTCCTATTAAAAATGTTCCTATTTGAAATCTGATTTGAGTGCAATATGGTTCTTAAAATGGCCAAGACTTAGGGTAAGTTTTATGTAACAGTAGCAACAACAACAAAATACAGAACACACATGGTTAAGTTCAAAAAGAGTATGTGTACTAAATCGAGACTGTTAGTGATCTGGGTGGACTTTAGCTAACTCTCCAAACATATCTTTGGGTTGCAATGGAAATTAGACAGGAACCTAGGTGAACTTCTCAGGAACCTAAACTCTGTTGCTTAAAGAACTCTAGAATCTAAAATAAGTACTGAATGAATGTAAGCACCTTCACTGTTAAGTAACTCCTGTTGTTTGAGATTTCTTTCTTCTAACTTATATTTAAATATTTGATTTCTGACTGTGTCCCATTTTATGCTCTGCAGTAAGGGTGCTAAACCTTTTTCTATATGCCAAGCTTCCAATTTAATGGAACAGTGCRGTTAGGTGCTTTTTCAAAATCCCTCTAAGTTTATCTTTTCAAGCATGTAATGTCCTCTAAAATTTAGTTCACCAAATTACAGAGATTTAATGGAAGTGTCACTGAATAGGTCCTAGTGGAAGTAGTTCTCACTGAGAAGTATTACTGTGAGTTGAAGTTATTCAGCCACAAGTAGTGTAATCTTATGATTTCACTACTGAAATATGAAATGAGTTGGTCAACATAGATTGCACTTACACTGCCTAGACTGCCTCTCCATTGGCAAATGCCACCAGAGGTCTTCATTTCCCAATCATCCAGATCAGGAACCTGACCAAAGTGGGTCTGCTGTTCCTTTTTGTCTGCTTATATGATTTATTTCCCACAGAAATCAGTGCATGGAAAGGCAAGTATTTTATACCTGGGTCTTTTCTCAAGAAGTTGAAATGCTATCTTGATGTACTCTTGAATAATGGAATCTAGGTATTGCCACATCAACACAGATGCTGCTCTCACTGAGAATTTGATTACCGTAGCTAACTTTTTCAGCCTCTTGGGCTCAGCTCTTCAAAAATGTTCAAATACTCAATTCAATTTCATTTCAGATCAAGATATTTAAAAATTAATGAGCCTAAATTTTTTTTTTAAAGTAAGCTTTAGAAACATAAATCTGCTTTCATATTCAATGCTGAAGCCAAAGAGGAACAAAGCTATTGTCATAACAGAAATTACTAATCACAGTTTTATGTAATGACCATTCATTTATTCATGGCATTAGTCAGCAAAATAAGATTTTGCATCTGGTTGTTTGATTTATGACATGAGGCATGAATATAGGGATAATCACTATTCATTCTGATCTTGAAGTTCATTTTAAATTTTTAATCTTGTTTTGTATTACACTAGTGAAGTAGTATATGCAAGTCAGCACTGCATCTGCTCTTGCTTCACTTTAAGTATTATATGTTAAGAAAATAAAAATACTTTCAGCATTTTCCTTTCATTTTGTTTCTATCAAGGCACAAACTTCATATGTGGGTAGATAATTAACAAAATACATGCGCAGCCCACAAGCCTCTGAATCATGTCTCTTTTCTCAGGTAAACATTCTTTTTTTTCTGATCTTACACATTTCAGCTCTGTTTTGCACTAATAAGTTTATTATATAACAATGATCAACAAGCTTAATTTATTATAGTTGTAATTGTTGAAATGCTTCTTTGCAGGAAACTAACTCTTCATAAATTTTAATTGTGTTGTATGTGTGCCTACTTCTAGAACTCTAAAAATTCTGTAATTTAAGATAATTAATTATTTAGCTATTTAATAATTTTCTTAAACAGGAATGTCACTTCTTCATTAAAAATAGCAAAACAAGAAAAAATCTTTTATGCCTTTTCCCTTTGATCAGTCTGAACCATTACGTTAAATACTCATGAGGTATACTTGGACTTCAGTCTGCCTTTCTTAGATATGAGAAATAGAATTAATAGATCACTACTTTTTCTCTCACCTCTCCTCTTGTCAACCCACTAGCACTAACAGTGAAAGAATTAGAAAATGCTCAAGTGTGAGAAATCGCTACAGAGAAAAAAAGTCATATTTTTTCAGTAGAGTTGTCCTTTGCTTCCTTGCAGTCCCCAAAGAGTTTTGACACTGTTTCAATGGTTGTCTGCTGAAACAACCAAATACAAATACAGTGAAACCCTCTTAATCTACAGCTCCCTAATCAGTGAATAATTAGTCAGATGCCAGCCTGCTGTGGTCTCTGTTGCTCTTGAAGTTGTTACCAAGAGAGAATATTTTTTAATAACTACACACTCTTTACTTCTGGTCTAGCTTTGGCTTGTTGTCATTCTTGCTGAGGTGTAAACTTCCTTTCATGCCAAGCTTAAATGATCCCTCACTTGTTTTTCTTCTGCTCTGACTGCAGGTTTCCGGCCTTCCTTGGTGCTATACTATTCAGCCCGCTTAATTATCTATCTTTGTAGCCAAGAAGTGGTTTCAAATTAAAGTCTTCCCCTGGGAATCATTTCCATTGGCTGGACAGTCTTGTATGGCTTTAAGATTTTCCTCTCTACCTTTTGTCTTCCTTAATCTTTTTCTGTGTCCTTCACTTTTTTGAAGTTCCACCTCTGTTTCTTTCCGGAGCACAATGTTTTTGTCTCTCAGTTGGAACGGTGCACGTGATGCATATCACACTGCCATAGATCCTGCCTATTCTTTCTTTCTTCTTTTCCTTTCTTTTCCTCTGGGTTCTCTTCTAAATAAAAAGGTTCTGTACCCAGAAACACCTGTTACACTGTTTTCAGTTTCCAGTTGACTGCTGGACTATCCTTTTTGGGGGATTCTCTATCAGGTCCTTTATTTGCTATGTTACAATTTGCTGGAAAAGTTTCCAATAGAAAGAAAGCATGAGTTCCCTCTTTCTTTTCCATGTTTGTTGTCACCCTCTTTCCATTTGTCTTCTCGTTGGACTTTCCTAGTTTGAAAGAAACTTCTATATTAAGACCTGGTGGTGACATAAGAGCCAGTATGGAAACCAGAACCAAGGTTATGGGAAGCCATGTTTTCTTACTACAGGCAGAAGCGCTGCTTCTTCTAGCTATCAATAACACAAATTAAAGTCTCTGAAAAGTTCAGGGATGCTGTAACTGACAGTAGTCAAAGCCTCATTTATTTGCGGTCCTCTCTCTGCATCAGAAGTCTTTAGTGGGGCTGAAATATGAAATTATGTTTTGGAAAATACTCTGCAGATTCTGCCTGATTCCCAATCCATCCACATAAAGAGGAGGATTTGAAGCAAACCTGAATGTTGTGCTATGCAATACAAGTTAAGCTTACAATATCTCAACACTGTTATCAGTTTGTGTATCCCCACCCTGCCTCACATCTTAATGTCTTAGTTTTATCCCCTAAAAGAAAAGCCATATTCTTTTAAAAATGCAAGAAACAAAATATAGGAAAGAAATGTATTAAAGTATCCAGACTACAGATGGAAAACAGTTATTACAGCAGGTTGCACTGATTTCCTGTGTTTTGTTATTGGATGATTGCTACATCTCTGTCCTAGGGCTCAGATAAAAAACAAACAAAATAAAACAAAACACACAGAAGTCTTGTATTTATGTTCTACTTTATTAGAAACAAAGCATGCAGAATAGAAAGGGTGAAATTTCTGCTAAAACAACCTAAGCACCAATATTTTCTTTTAAATTTTATTTTTCCTCAGGCAACCAAGCAATCCTGGCAGGCTCGGTGGTCCTTCCCACCAATTAATCTAAACTGTTAAGAACTATTGTCATTCTCTATTCCCAGCTAACAATGACCTACTTCAAGCTACAGATTTCTGTTAAGTAAAAACCCATGAAAAAAAAAATCCCTCAAGGCCATCTGTTGTTTATTTTTGCTATTAGCAGTGAACTGTTCTCTTGGAGAACACAGATCAGTCAGTTCCACAGGAAATAGGAACATTCTGCCCTTGTACTTGCTGCTTTGCAAATAGTAGCAGGTATTACTTTTCCCTCATAATGTTTAAACAGGTAGAAGTGGGTAATGTGGTAATGCAGTCTTTGCAGCCATTGCTATTTGAATTCACTGTAACGGATTGGCTGAATATGAATATATGAACTCCTATAGTGAAATAATCCAATGTTCCTAATATCTAGGATGTTAATGTTGTTTGATGTCAGTTATCTGTTCTACTCCATGGCATTTCTTTTGCACATCATGCTATGTTCTGACTACTTTCCTGCTTCCAATTTCATTACGTTTTTCATCTTTAAATTTCTTATGAGATAATGGCATGATACATATTATCATACCAACATTTCTACCATTTGTATTCCTCCTTTATTTTAATTGCATTTTGTTTAATTAGGAACTTGTTTTCTTGCATAAAATAAAAATATCACAATCCAATTTACATCAAAATGTGCAGTTTCAGTACTTTTTTTTTCGAATAATCACAGCTATTAGTCAGATGTGGAAAAAAGTAAGGGGGGAGGAATCTTACCCATGTGCTTTCTGTAGTGATGAGAAGAGGATAAGAAGTAGAAGTACACAGGAAGCATTTGTGATGATAATATGCACTGCAGGTTTAAACTTACTTATTTCTTAAGTAGTTGGTTTAGAAAAAATACGTGTACATCCAGCTATCTTTGCATGATCATCTCTTGCAACAGCTAAAGCTAAGGAAGGCCAAAAGAGTGGGTGGTAGTTGAAGAGAAGACTGAATCATACAGTTGCTGTCAGTAAAAGTCCTGAGCTTTTAATGAGGCATATAAATAATCAGTAACACAGGCAATAAGGGTTTTTTTCCTTCTTTTTAGCATGAAAATTAGAAGTGTGTGATTAGCAGTAAATTATTCTTTTCATTTATTGCTAATTCAGTATAGTAAATTATCTTTATAACATTCCTCAATCTTTTCAGAAGCTAGAGATCAGTAATAATTCTGGAGGCAAGGAAGGAATATAGACCAAGTCTGAATTCTTTCTTTTGATTGCCTTGCTCACAATGGTGTTGACCACTTCAAATTACCATATTAAAAATAATTTAATTTTAATTTTAATTTCACATGATATAATCAAAGCAGAGCAATACAGAATATGAAAAAAAATTCTCAGAAATAAAATATCATAATCTGACAGCAGTTGCAAGCCTATTGATTTCTATGAGCATTTTGTGACTTATGCATATACATAAAATTGGGGGGGTGGGGGGGGAGCGATTTTGGTGATTAACTCGATTCTGGGAGTCAGTCTATACTAGTACTGATTAGACAAAACACTATAGCCTCTAAGGAGCAGGCATTATTCTGAAAGAATTATGGGATCATTTTTAGTTAAACTTTGGTGTTTTACCATCTATAATACTACCTGATATGCAGTGTATTCAAACAATCATTTTCATACACTGAATTACTGTTCCAGTAAGTGTTTGCTGGTTCTGTATATTTTTATCACATTTTGCTTTTCTGGGATAAGCTGAAACCATTATTGTGACAGTTTCAGATGATTATACTACACTGGATGCCAGCACAATTTATTTAAGCTACTTTTTTGCATCTGTTTCATAACATGTGCTTCAAAATGTTTATCACACTACAATATGGAAAGCAGAAGGGTCATTGCTTCTGTTTTGATTTCCTTAAATGTCCCCAAAAATGTAAAGTCAAAACAAATAGACTCTAATCAGAAATACATAAACCTATTTTATAGATTTCTATATAGGGCAATAGTTTGTGTTACAGTGAGCAGATTAAAATAAAGGAATATTATGGTAGGAAAGAAAAATGATAGATTGTACAGAATAAAGCCATCCTGTAAGAGTATATGCTATCAATATCCTAATTCAATTGGAATATTACTGGTACTTTTGCCCGGTTTTGTAAAACCAATCATAAATAACATATTTTACATAATTTTATTGAATATTAAAATTGTGAAAAAATAATAGCATACAATAGAAAAATAACAGTCAGCTTTCTACGGTTTTTCATTCATCTTCCTCAAATTTGGTCAATATTCTACCCAAATATTAATGCCCCACTGACATGGCAAGGAGGAAAGAATCTCCCTTGTTGGACACTCCTATATGGAGCCCTCTCCAGATGAAGTCTTTTCCCTGTTGGAATTGGGAGGAATGTCTGTAATAATTTCACTGAGGCGAGACTGAAAACAGCATTGTGGGTGAAGATTTACAATCTATTTATAAAATGGCATGGTAATGCTTTCATTATTGTCACAAAACCATTCTTTATTCATGCTATCATTTTGTTTGCTTTGACTACCATTGCATATTTGACTACCACTGCATATTAAGCATAGCTTTTCACTTTTCACTCCCTAATGGCACCCAAGTCTCTTTTTTTTCCACTTGAGCTCATTTGCAGCCAACCAATGAGCATATGTAAATTAAAGGGAATTATCAAAGTAAGGGAAAAGTGAGACGTTCTAAAGGGAAGACGGTAAGTGTAAGTAGGAAGAAGAAAAACTTTTTTTTTCCTTAGTGATGATGTTGGAAAGAATATGAAATAATAAGTCGCTATTCCATTGACCAAAATAGATGTGTTTTCTTCCATGAGATCAGTGTTCTGTAGATGTTGTTAGATAAAAGGCAAACTGAAGATCATAAATAGTTTCTGTGACAGCAGTTCAAGTTATTTTCCAGAAAAAAAAAAATTCTTAAAATTTTTAAAGCTAAGTTATAACCATAAGTATGTTTTCCTCTATCAGAAAAGGTAAAGAGACTAAGCCTCTTTGAAATTGTAATTATGTATGTTTTACATTAGAAAAATTTGATTTCTTTAAATGATTTTTCCCACAACTTTACAGTAATGCCTGCCATTTTTATCATGGAATGTTTCTAAGGTCAAAGATAGAAAAAACAGGGGGAGAGCAAGTAGTCCTCCAGTATATTCAAAGAGACACTAGGAAACTAAAGACTCCAACTTGAGTTATTTAGATTGGCAATTGTTACCCCTTCCTTTCCTCGCTATCCTAACCCTAACCGTAAACCCTAACCTAACCCTAACCCTGGCTATTCTAGAGGTACATCTAGGATGTGCATCTTTTCAAATCTTTAAAATCCATAAAAGATTTTGACTTTCGATAAAAACAACAGGGGAATCTATAACACCTCGGAAGCATTTGTGGGATGAGAAAACTGTTTTTAAGTTCGTGCTGAAGAGAATCTTTTTCCATAACCTACAGGGTGAAAGTCAGTGGAGTTTCAAGAATAGAAGGTCTAATCCATAGAGTGAAAGTGATAGTGTTAGATGTACTTCATTTCAGCATTTCATGACTTAAGTATGCAACTTCAGTCTTTTGCTTAGATAGATAGAATATAAAATAAAACAAGGTAAGATTTGATAATCAAATATAATTTTAAATCAGAGCTATAAACTCTAGACACAAAACTACAGTAAGAGAAAAAAAGAAGGGAGCAGACTTTTGAAAATCCTTCTATTACTCTCCTTCCATATGGACTGTAAACGGAGCTTCACGAATGACAAATGATTGTAGTCACAGTGGCCTTATGATTACATTAGTATTCTGCATGCACTTAGGTTCTGCATGAAAGCCAAGTTTACTTCAGTCAGTTGTATTCAATAGCTTTTGTAGCAGGTAGCATATGAATGAATGTGTGTAACCCATTTTTTGTTCTAAACACTGAAATAAATGAGCCAAGGTAGAATGCTGGATAATGTACAATGCTGTTCAAATACTTTGCTTGGGGTGAGAAATTTTATTTTAAACCTTCCATCTTCCTTTGGACTCCATCATGTTCATGGTAAATATCAGGTAAATATTCTAGATACAAATCCAAGCTTGTGTGAAAAGTTATGTTACTCCTAAAAGCAGCTGAGTCACCCTTTTCCCTGAGTACTCACAGAACTGCTTCAGACTTATGTAATTCCTCCTTGGAGAGTGTAAACAATATTTCAGTCTTTCCACCAGTCTTCATTGTCTTTTTATAGATTTCCTCAAAGGTGTGCATTTTCTTTCTGAGTGAATACCACAAACTCTGATACAACTAACTCATATGGTCAGGATTACCTCTAAGCAACGTCATACATGTGGGTAACTGTACACTAAGATTCTGATTCAAGTGGTATATGGTTTGGCATGGAAAATGTTAAATAATACATAGATTGGTTCAGTGGATGGAATTTTCCTTCAGGGAATGTTTTCTTCCCTACTCATTCTTTGCCTTCTTAATATACTATGTTATTTTAAATATACTTTAAATTATGATTTTAAATTTTTCTTGCAAGAAATAATGCTCCAGCTCTGCAAATGGAGTCAGTGGCATTCTATCTTCTCTCTGAACATTTCTTTTCGTAATATAATCTCTGTCATAAAAAATGCCACAACTCTTCTGAATATTGCAGTGTTTCCCATGGAGGTGGAGGTGGAGGCTTTGTACCGGCTTCTCCTACTGAAAGGCAACAGACAAATAAAGAAGGAATTGCACCATAAAGATCACCACAAAGAGAAGATGGAGCTTGGTGATGCTGAGATGTTCAAGCTGCTGACCACTAGGGATTTCTCTTTTTGGACATCAAGCCTATTCTAGGACATCTTGTGCCTCAGCCCAAGTGACAAGAATTGATGGACTTCAATCCTAAACAGCAACATGTTCAGGAATATATCTATAGATCCAAATATAGCCTCAGGGAAGTTCAGTTAAGTTTAGTTCTATATGTCACTGACCATTCTAACATGGAGCCATAACTATATTTCCCCTTCATGGGTAGTAACCATTGATTTGTGGAATGAGACTGGTTTTCCAAAGAGAGGTCAAATGTGATAATGGATAAAATACTTCAAGAATATACATGCACTTTCAGATTTAGAGATGATATTATTACTGTTTTTTAAAATTTGAAAAGTAGTGTGATTAGTTCCTCAGCTCTGGTAGTACTAATATCTGTTTAAATGGGAGAATAAGCTTCGCCAAGATGGATAGCCTGTGGGATAGAATAAGAAAAGTCATGTGTCCAAAAAAAGCGTAATCTACTTCTGAGCTCTGGCCAGGAGGTGACAGGACAACAGAAGTGGCTGAGGTATTTGGGTGACTGCTAAGTCCTCCTCTCCGTAGTTTCATTGATGACTCAAGCTACTTTCTTAAGAGCTATTAGAGCAATACAACAGGAACAGATCTGTAAAGCAGGTCTGTTGGTTCTAAGTGCCTCATATCCACTCTGCAGGCATTTGGGTTTTTTTCTCTTGAACAAGTACTAGTCTGATCCCATGGCTTGAGTGCCCATTAGCAATTGGAGAATATTAGTGGAGCATATTAATTGGAGAATATTAAGCACATCTTCTGGTTTAGTTTCACTGGTAGAAACCCAATTCATGAGACAGATTCACAATACAAAGAAATTGTGGTAAGAGAACAAGCAGGATCCATTTCAGAAGTGCACTCCTTATCTGTATATAGTACATATATAGTAAAATACTAGTGTAGTACATAGTATATATATATATAGTACATAGTATAGTATAGTACATATATAGTAAAATACTAATGCAGACACATCCTGAGATTCTCTTGACCTCTGAGTGACTTAGTTCTTTTGCTTTGTTTCAGAATAAAAAAAGGACTAAATCAAGCAATAATTCCAACATCTGTATCTCTTTCTCTCAGACATAATTCATTACTGAATATTTGACAAATTTTCTCCATATGTTCTGAAAACAAAAAATAGTTTCTACAAATGGAAGACTTGTCTGTCACTAAAGGTTCTGTTATGCAGCAGTAAGTGATGATTGTACAGTATGTGTGCTTGAGATAAACCTAAATAAAACATATGCACACACACACTCTAATTTTTACTCTCTTCACTACAGAAAATTTTTTTTAAAAAACAAAACTTACTGATTTGCTGGCTAGATGTTTTATTTCTCTAGCTGTCTAATGTGAAGTGATAAATGAAAATGTCACTTTTTTGCATGATGGAAAATACAGAATAGGTCAATGTCACTTAACTTAAGTCACAAGCCTGTGATTCTTTTACTAATATTTAATATTGTATATTCTTTGGACCTAGCATTAAGCTCTTTGTATCTAAAAAATACTTTGACAGTTTAGAACAGGTCTTCATAATATTTAAAACAGTAGAAATACTCAGAAGGCTCTTTAACTGCAAGTCAGTTTCTAAATTTAGTTCAGAAGCCATTGCTACTTGACTAGAAACATTGATTACCTTGTGGGAAGAGGCACGTGGTTCCTGGAGATACCCATCATATTATAATACCACATCCATTTGCTGTATCGTGGTGGGGGAAACAATTAATCTCCAAAGCACTTGCTGATTTATCCCAGAGGAAATAACCTCTGGTTTGTGAATTAAGCAATCCAGAATTATTGCTAACTTACATTGTTGATGCCCCTGAGCAACACACTGAATAATGATTGCTCTTTACATAAAAGCAAAAATGACATTCTGAGCAATAGCAACTTTCACCTGGGATGGGTTATAATACTTACATGACTATGTAGTAACCCAAAAATGTGTTTTCAGGGCAAAGTCACTTTTTTCAAGCATAGCCCGCAGCCCTGGAGAACAGTGAATATGGTGTTCCCCTATTAGCAGGCCACAGGCCTTCTACTAGCTTAGCAATAGAAGGTGGCAGGACCTGACAGACCTTGGCTGGACTTGACTTGGCCTGAGCTTGTTTTAGCTATAACAGCACATTCCCCAGTGGTTAGATGCCTCCTGTCTAACTTGGCCTAGGTGTAACAGCAAAGTTGTCTAGTGGTCAGATGACTAGCCTCAAAGCTTAGCTTTGTCCAATTGTGCAGTTATTAGCCTAAAGAATTATACTGTGTACAGTAAAGATAAGTAATCATTGCAGAACTAAAGTTGCAGATGAATCAGAAAGAAGTGTTAGCCTCAGACTTCTTGGAAATGTGTAAAAGTAGCGCTAAGTGAACCCAAAACAGAAGAGGAAGAGCCCTAGACACACACACACACACACACACACACACACAG